>NC_068422.1:61898384-62150884 GCF_023373465.1 Oncorhynchus keta
AATTTAATCAATGATGTCAAATAGCCAATCAGAGGCTTCTAAATTACATAATGACATAATTTTCTGCCATTTTCCAAGCTGTACTGAAGTTTAATGTATGTAAACTTCTGACCAACTGGATTTGTGATACAGTGAATTACAAGTGAAATATTCTGTCTGTAAAAATCTTTTTGAAAAATGACTTGTGTCATGCACAAAGTAGATGTCCTAACCGACTTGCCAAAACTATAGTTTGTTAACAAGACATTTGTGGAGTGGTCAAAAAACTAGTTTTAATGACTCCAACCTAAGTGTATGTAAACTTCCGATTTAGACTGTATATACTGTATTCTATTCTACTGTATTTTAGTCAATGCCACTCCAACACTGCTCAATCTAATATTTATATATTTCTTAATTCCATTCTTCTTCTTTTAGATTTGTATGTGTTGTTGTGAATCGTTTTAAGATACTACTGCACTGTTAGATACTATTGCAATGTTGGAGATAGGAACACAAGCATTTCGCTAGACCCGCAAAAACGTCTGCTAAATATGTGTACATGACCATTAAATTTGATTTGATTTTGAGAGAGTTCCTATGCCAGTTTGTAATGTCCCCTAATAAAAAAACCTCAGAAATAAAAACATCTTATTGAGATCCGTTGTTCTTGTCTTAATGGGAAGTCAAAATAATCATGTGAGACAAGTTCTCAACTGCATGTGAATTGAACGTTAGGAAAATAGTAGTAGTTCAATTTACTGTGAGTCTGTCAGGCTTGCTATGACAAATCCCTGTTTGTTGAATACTTATAACATGACGATATCTCACAAACCGCCCCCCTCAAATGTTGGATACTTGGCATGAATTATTGGAAAAAGCAGGTGCACTACATGGGGGACAGGTGACACTTGCTTGCAGCAGTGCGTGGGATGCGCAGGTGCCGGTGTGTTTGACACGGAAGGGAGAGAGAGAGTAGCCATACCGACTCGAGCCAGTTAGACAAACTTGTCTAATCCCATCTGGTAGTGACTGTCTTGACTGCATCGATGTAATGAAGCTAGTTAAGACCACAAACTATGTTAGCCAGCTAGTTACCTAGGCTAATAGAAAACATTTTCGCTGTGCTTCCCATCCTTGTCTACGACAACTCCATTCAGATTAACAGCCTACCTGATGGTTGCTTGTTGTAACTGACTTTTTTTCTAACTTAATTTTGTCATTTCAATTCCATTTTGCATTGATTAGAGATCTCCCACGTTGCTTGCCACACATGGAGCCACTGTAGACAGTGCCACTTTGATTGGCTGAAATTAGGCTACGGTATGTCTAGTGGTGTAAAATTACTTAGGGAAAAATACTTTAAAGTACTACTTAAGTTGGTTTTTGGGGTGTCTGTACTTTACTTAATTTTTTAAAAAGTATTTATATATATATAAAATAAAAACATTCCTAAAGAAAATAAATGTACTTTTTACTCCCTACATTTTCACTGACACCCAAAAGTACTCGTTACATTTTCAATGCTTTGCAAGACAGAAAAATGTTCAAATTCACACACTTATCAAGAGAACATCCCTGGTCATCCCTACTGCCTCTGATCTGGTTGACTCACTAAACGCCCTTGCTTAATATGTAAATGATGTCCGAGTGTTCGAGTGTGCTCCTGATGATCCGTACATATTTTTTGAAATTAATTGTGCTGTCTGATTTCCCCAATATATGTGATTTGAAATTATGTATGCATTTAATGTATATTTTTGAAATTACATTTACTTTTGATGCATAAGTATATCTAAATCAAAATTATTTTAGACTTTTACTCAAGTAGTATTTTACTGGGTGACTTTCACTTTCACTTTTGTCATTTTCTAAAAAGGTATCTTTACTTTGACTCAAATATGACAATTGGTAACTTTTTCCACTTGGTATGTCATTTTATGTGGCACTTTTCATAAAAACAACATTAAAGGTATGTTTTATTGAATAGATAATTTAATTTAGTTTAGTCAAAGCCTTTTCATTGTTAAAATAGGGGTATATTTCAAAGCCTACCTTCAAACTCAGTGCCTCTTCGCTTGACATCATGGGAATATGTTTTTTTTTAAACATTTTTTTATAAAACTTTATATGTATTTTAATACCAAAGCCCATTCAGATATTCAAATCAAATCGTCTGATCACATACATATGTGATCAGGTCGCGGGTGTAGTGAAATGCTTGTGTTTCCAGCTCCAACAGTGCAGTAACATCTAACAAGTAATATATAACAATTTCACAACAATACACACATTACACACAACTCTAAAGTAAAGGAATTGAATTAAGAATATATATGTAAAAATTATTAAAGTGACTAGTGTTCCATTATTGGCCAGTGATTTCAAGTCTATATAGGGCAGCAGCCTGTAAGGTGCAGGGCTAGTGATGGCTGTTTAACAATCTGATGTCCTTGAGATAGAAGCTGTTATTCAGTCTCTCGGTCCCAGCTTTGATACACCTTTACTGACCTCACCTTCTGGATGATAGCGAGGTGAACAGGCAGTGGCTTGGGTGGCTGTTTACCTTGATGTTTTTGGTCTTCCTGTGACATCGGGTGCTGTAGGACAGGTAGTTTGCACCCGATGATGCATTTGGGCAGACCACACCACCATCTGAAAATGGCAACATCTGTATCAGCCCGATGTCTAGTTTAACGCCGATGTGCAAAACTGATGTCAAAGCTGACGTGCATACCTATAACGTAGGTACATGACATAATGACACCATATAACATTTTGCGCAACACAGCATTCCTAACCTAGCCCACAATGTCTGCTGTGTGGATTGAGCAGTCAACAAGTCAAGCAGTCATTTGAAAGAATAAGAACAATTCAGTGAGACAACTCAAAGGCAAAACCCATTAATGCCAAGATAATGGAATTCATTGCCCTTACAATAAATTGTTCTCTGTCATGGGTGATGTTGGCTTTCGTGACTTGGCGAGCACCAGTACACACTACCAAGTACACTCTTTTTCAGATGTTTCCCTTCCCGGAGTTACACAGTAATAGCATCACTGCAATTAGCTTCCCGAATACTATGGAACGATGTTTGGGTCTTTGCGTGTCAAAAAATATACATGTCAAATAACACTATTTGACAGAAACACTATTTGACAGAAACAGTATTTGACGTGTTAAATAAGCTTTTGATTTGACACGTCAAATAAGACAGTTATATTATAGAATGTTGTGTGGTCTGAATTTGCACGTGCAAGCCAAGCGCCACCACTACTACCAGTAGCACTGTCAAAGCCGTACAAACAAGCAAACACCGGCCACGAACGATGTGTTTACAATTACCGCGTTTGTTAATAAAGCATTATTTGTTCGACTGCAACTTTTAGGGTAGCTGGCTACCAAGCGAGCACCAATACAACCTGCCTGAAAACAATGACCAGTAGAAACTGCATTCATTTTCATTATTCTTAGCAATGATTTAGGAATCCTTGGGAATAAGTATTAGCTAGGTAGCCACTTGTTGTTCGCCTATTGAAATTGAAACCACACTGGATTCAACATATTTTTGTCAAATTAACAAATGATTGTCTTTTGTTGATTTTATATAACAACATTTCACCCTCGTTTAGCATGATCTATTCAATTATAGCATAAATCTACTATTTGTATTCATTTGCATCACTGTCAATGGCATACCTTAATTTTGAAGGCTAACCACAAATTTCACTATTGTGGCTAATACTTATTGTGGCTAGCTTCACATGGACGGATTCGACCACCATTAATCAAATAAGAACTGTCTTATCAATTAGGGTTATTTTAGATGACATCTAGCTATATAGTTAGCTAGCTAACTATAGCTACTGAAAGAGATTGTCGTTTTGCTATGTTTTTGGGGAAGAACATTGTTTGCATCCATGTGCGAGCTAGGTTTTTTTATGACCAGCACTTTATTGTGTATGCGCGAGACAACTTTACCAGCATCATAGCATACGTATCGATGAACCGTTGTGACATATTAAATACGAGGGATAGTGTAATCAATGTGTAATAATAAATGTATGAACGCATTACATTTTTATGTGACATGCAGTCATATTCAGGTCCTGATTAGTCAACAAGCTCATTTGACATGTCAAACAGTGTTATTTGATGTGTATCTTTTTTGACACGCAAAGACCCAAACGTTGTTCCATGGAAATCCTGGTTGAGAATGAAATGACTGAACAAATGAACAACGAAACAGCACAGCAAGTAAGTTAAATAAATAGGTGTTGATTATGTTTTACTGGTAATGGGGACATACGTAAATGCCAACAAAATACATTTTTGGTCAGTGTTGTGTGTGTATAACCTTTATTTAACTAGGCAAGTCAGTCAAGAAGAAATTCTTATGTACAATGACGGCCAAACCCGGACGACGCTGGGCCAATTGTAGCCGCCATATGGGACTACCAATCATGGCCGCATGTGATAAAGTCTGGATTTGAACCCGGGACTTGCACTGAGATGCAGTGCCTTAGACCACTGCGTCCATGCGTGTGTGTTAACTATTCAACTGTACTAGAATGCTTGAAAGGCCTCAAACATTTTCAATATCGGTTATCGATATCTGTAAGGTTTATTTTTTGGCAAGAAGAAAATTTGATATCTATATCGGCCAAAAGTGTAATTTCGGTGCATCACTAGTTTTAGGTGCCAAGACAAATTTCTTCAGCCTCCTGAGGTTCTGTTGCGTCTTCTTGAAGACTCTGCTTGTGTGGGTGGACCATTTCAGTTTGTCAGTGATGTGTACGCCGAGGAATTTAAAGCTTTTCACCTTATCCAATGCGGTCCCATCGATGTGGATAGGAGGGTGCTCCCTCTGCTGTTTCCTGAAGTCCACGATCAGCTCCTTTGTTTTGTTGACGTTGAGTGAGAGGTTATTTTCCTGGCACCACTCTCCCAGGGCCCTCACCTCCTCCCTGTAGACTTCCTCGTCATTGTTGGTAATCAGGTCTGCTACTGTTGTGTCGTCTGCAAACTTGATGATTGAGTTGGAGGCGTGCGTGACCACGCATTCATGAGTGAACAGGAATTACAGGAGGGGACTGTGCACACAGCCAGGTGGGGCCCCTGTGCTGAATATCAGCAAAGTGGATGTGTTTTTTCCTACCTTCACCACCTGCAGGTGGACCGTCAGGAAGTCCGGCACCCAGTTGCACAGGGTGGGGTTCAGACCCAGGGCCCCGAGCTTAATGATGAGCTTGGAGGGTACTATGGTGTTGAATGCTGAGTTATAGTCAATGAACAGCAATCATAAATAGGTATCCTCTTGTCCAGATGGGATAGGGCAGTGTGCAGTGCGATGGTGATTGCATCGTCTGTGGATCTATTTGGGGCAATAAGCAAATTGGAGTGGGTCTAGGGTGTCAGGTAAGGTAGAGGTGATATGATCCTTGACTCGTCTCTCAAAGCACTTCATGATGACAAAAGTGAGTGCTACAGGGCGATAATCATTTTGTTCAGTTACCTTTGCTTTCTGGGTACAGGAACAATGTTGGACATCTTGAAGCATGTGGACACAGCAGACTGGGATAGGGAGAGATTGAATAAGTCCGTAAACACTCCAGCAAGCTGGTCTGCGCATGCTCTGATGACGTGGCAGGGATGCCGTCTGGGCCCGGCAGCCTTGCGAGGGTTAACACGCTTAAATATCTTACTCACATCGGCCATGGAGAAGGAGAGCCCTTGGTAACAGGCCGTGTCAGTGGCACTGTGTTATCCTCAAAGCGGGCGAAGAAGATGTTTAGCCTGTCCAGAAGCAAGATGTCGGGTTAACCCTAACCCTAACCCTACTATTGTAAAGTGGCTGTTCCACTGGATGTCATAAGGTGAATGCACCGATTTGTAAGTCGCTCTGGATAAGAGCGTCTGCTAAATGACTTAAATGTAAATGTAAATGTAATGTCGGTGTCCGTGACTTGGCTGGTTTTCCCTTTGTAGTTCGTGATTGTCTGTAATTCCTGCCACATACATCTCGTGTCTAAGCCGTTGAATTGTGACTCCACTTTGTCTCTATACTGATGTTTTGCCAGTTTGATTGTCTAACGGAGGGAATAACAACACTGTTTGTATTCGGCCATATTCCCAGTCACCTTGCCATGTTTAAATGTGATGGTTCCCGCTTTCAGTTTTGGCGAATGCTGCCACCTATCCATGGTTTCTGATTAGGGTAGGTTTTAATAGTCATAGTGGGTACAACATCTCCTATACACGTCCTGATAAACTCAGTCACCATATCAGTGTATTCGTCTATGTTGTTCTCAGAGGCTGCCCGGAACATATCCCAGTCTGCGTGATCAAATCAATCTTGAAGCGTGGATTCCAATTGGTCAGACCAGCTTTGAATAGTCCTTAGCATGGGTACTTCCTGATTGAGTTTCTGCCTAAAGGAATAGAGGAGCAAAATGGAGTTGTGATCAGGTTTGCCAAAGGATGGGAAGGGGATCGCCTTGTAGGCATCCTGGAAGTTGGAGTAGCAGTTGTTGAGTATTTTAGCAGCGTGAGTACTACAGTTAATGTGTTGATAAAACTTTCCCGCAAATTTGCTTTGTTAAAATCCCCAGCTACAATAAATGCGGCCTCATGATATGTGGTTTCCAGTTTGCATAAAGTCCAGTGAAGTTATTTGAGGGCTGTCATGGAATCGGCCTGAGGGGGAATATTCACGGCTGTGACTATAACCGAAGATAATTCTCTTGGGAGGTAATACGGACGGCATTTGATTGTGAGGTATTCTTGGTCGGGTGAACAAAAGGACTTGAGTTCCTGTATGGTATCACAATCACACCATGAGTAGTTCATCATAAAACATACACCCCTGCCCTTCTTCTTCCTGAAGAGATATTTATTCTTGTCTAGGCGATGAACTGAGAACCCAACTGGCTGAACGGACTCAGACAGTATATCCGTGAAACACAGTATGTTACAATCCCTTATGTCTCTCTGGAAGGAAATCTTTGCCCTGAGCTCATCAACTTTATTATCCAGAGACTGAACATTAGCGAGTAATAAAGTGGTGGGTGGTGTGCGCAAGTTTTGGAACAGCCTTTGGGATCAGTTCAATTGCCCAAATAAAGGATCCGGTTCTGGAAAATTGTATTTCTGGTTCCACTAGCGGAACCCCCCCCCGCAACAACCAGTGAAAGGGCAGGGCGCCAAATTCAAAACAAGAGAACCTCATAATTAAAATTCCTCAAGCGTACAAGTATTTTACACCATTTTAAAGATAAAATTCTCGTTAATCCAGCAACAGTGTCTGATTTCAAAGAGGATTTACAGTGAAAGCACCACAAACGATTATGTTAGGTCACCACCAAGCCACAGAAAAACACAGCCATTTTTACAGCCAAAGAGACAAGTCATAAAAAGCAGAAATAGAGATAAAATGAATCACCAACCTTTGATCTTCATCAGATGACACTCATAGGACTTCATGTTACACAATACATGTATGTTTTGTTTGATAAAGTTCATATTTATATAGAAAAAAATCGGAGTTTACATTGGCGCGTTACGTTCAGTAGTTCTAAAACATGCAGGGATTGTGCAGAGAGCCACATCAAATTACAGACATACTCATAATAAACATTGATAAAGATATGACTATTATACATGGAACTTTAAATAAACTTCTCCTTAATGCAACCGCTGTGTCAGATTTCAAAAAAACTTTACAGAAAAAGCAAACCATGCAATAATCTGAGTAAAGCCATTAGACAACAAAGCAGCCAAAAAGATACCTGTCATATTGGGTAGTCAACATTACTCAGAAATAGTATTTTAAATATTCACTTACCTTTGATGATCTTCATCAGAATGCACTCCCAGGAATCCCAGTTTCACCATAAATGTTTGATTTGTTCGATAATGTCCATCAGTTATGTCCAAATATCTACTTTTGTTAGGGCGTTTGGTAACAAATCCAAACGCAGTGTTCAGGTCGCGCCGAACGTCAGACGAAAAGTTTAAAAAAGTTCCGTTACAGCCCATAGAAACATGCCAAACTTAATATGGAATCAATCTTTAGGATGTTTTTAACATAAAACTTAATTAATATTCCAACCGGACAATTCCTCTGTCTGTACAAATGAAGTGGAACGTAGCTATCTTTCACGTGAGCGCGCCAGACCGAGGCTGTGGCACTCTGCCAGTCCACTCACTCAAAGAGATTTTATGAGCCCCTCCTTTAGAGTATTATCCTCAAAACAGTTTGTAAATACTGTTGACATCTAGTGGAAGCCTTGGAAAGTGAAACATAACTATCATCCCACTGTATCTTCAATGGGGGCTGAGTTGAAAAACAACAAACCTCAGATTTCCCACTTCCTGGTTGGATTTTTTCTCAGGTTTTTGCCTGCCATATGAGTTCTGTTATACTCACAATCATTCAAACAGTTTTAGAAACTTCAGTGTTTTCTATCCAAATTTACTAATTATATGCATAGCTTCTAGCTTTTACGGCTGAGTAGAAGGCAGCTTAATTTGGGCACGTTTTTCATCCAAGCTACACAATACTGCCCCCTACCCCAAATAGGTTAATGCTGGTGAGTTCCTGCCACTTTTCTATCCAAAAGTTCTACCTGGCTGTATGTAATAAAACAAAACAAATCCTGGGTTAATAATGTGACGTACAAAAAGAAAAACGGCAACGTTTCCTAAGAGCTTGAAGCACGGCAGCCCTATCCATCTGCGCCATTTTCTTGTTGTTGATACCATAGAGGAAGGTTGGCTGAGAGGCATCCCATAAACAACACCTTCAAACGTGGATTGTCTGAACTGAGCAGTGTGATATAGGGGGATTTAAGAACTGTCCACACTGTGAAATGACTTCTGAGTGGACTCCCTAAGGTTGCTGCTAGTGCTGACATCATCAGAAGGCTTGATAATCTCCGAGTTATAGAGTTGGCTTTTTTAGCGGGTTGGTAATTCTTTGAGCTTCCGAGATCAAGGATTAAAAGCCACTTCTGGCATATAGCCAGATCCAAGGGGAAAGACAGACAAGAAGTTACGTCTGTTTTGAGACCTATCAGACATATTTACCCATAAGCCATTCAATTCTCATTAATTACACCATTATTTTGTCCCTAAATTAGTTACTTATTGCTCATCGTTACATACATGACAGTGGAGGAATGCTGAGCTTCAATAATTGCCCTCATTATTCCTATTTATATTGGGTAAATCTGCACATAATTGGATGTCATCTGGAGTGAGAGAAGAGAGATCTTAAAAACCAGAGAGTAACTGAGGGAGTGGTTGTAGGAAGAAGTTGCAGATGTTGTCACCCTTTTCAAAGTACAGTAAAGTCATCCACATAGAGAGAGGAGGAAATGGTGGGATGGTATAACATATCGAAGGTTTAACTTTATACTTTTGAGTCAGAAACTTGTATTTTTATAAAGCATTTTGTTGAAAACCCAGATGTTTCCTCAACAGTGCCAGAGTATTGCATGGATTTTATTTGAGGCTGATAGCAAGCTGATTGTCATAAAACCATGGATTGTCTTTGACTGGCTAGTCTCCCATGGGTAACAGCTTTGATATTGAGATCAATTTAATCCCCCAGTGGATGTATTCCTATCTTTTATTCCTGGTACACCGGCTAGCAACTAACATACTATCTGACATTGAACTTGGCCTAATGCAGTTTCTTTAATTGTGTATTTTACTAGTGCCCTCAACAAGCCTTCATGTATTTTCCGACTGCTGTCTTCACCATTGTGTAAAAGTGACCAGGTTAATTGCCCCTTTCCCCTTTATACATCAGTCCTGGGGAGATCATTTTTTTGCAGTATGAGGTGCTGTGAACCTTTTGACTTCAATTTCCTTGCGATTGGCAGAGTTAAATTAGAGGGATACTTCTAAGCTTGCCACAGCTCTCTGGCCTCTGCAACGGGTTAAAGAGAGGGACGTACAGCCACTGTGGACCTTCACTGTGCCTTTTCCTCTCACACTTTTCCTATCAGGGTAGACAATGATGAGTCTCTGGAATATGTATTGCTAGATGATGAGTATCTGAAATGTTCACACACTTTACTTCAGGTCAGACATAATTCTTCTTTGCACCACAATGTTTTAATGGATAACAGCTTCTTCTCTCGAGGGTCTCATCAACATTACCACCTTGAGGGACAGTTTGATATTTTCAAAACCAAAGAAACAAAGTGGAAACATGATGTTGTCGTAAATGTAAACAGCCACTAGCTAATTAAAGCCATTTCTCTGAATTCTGTTTTTGTGCACTTCTGTGTTGTTTTACTGCTTTGGGCTGGGCTTCCCGTATTCAATGTACTGTATCTCTACGTTGTTGATCAAGTCCTTCAAATAACACCACAGAGTAACACAATTAAGGTTCTAGAAAAAACGTGGCCATAGTAGTTTTGCCAATATGGACCGTGCCACAGGTACAGGTGAACATGGAAATGATGTTCCATTATGTGGGCAACAGGTAGCCTAGCTGGTTCAAATACCCGAACCGACAAGGTGAAAAATCTGCCGATGTGCCATTGAGCAAGGCACTTATCCCTAATTTGCTCTAGGGGCACCTATCCGGTGTACGTGACAATAAAACATCTATTACATGTGATTATCCGGTGTATGTGACAATAAAACATCTATTACATGTGATTATAGACAATATGAATGAGGTCCTCTCATGTTATGTCAATGTTAAAGTTATGTTCATGACAATCTAATATAGGCATTACATTGTAACATTTGAACATTTGAAGTGTTGTCCAAGTTTGTATTCTAATCACATATTACTGGTCAGCATCTATGAAACAATAATGCAGGCTTCTGAGTGTACTGAGGTTGCACGAGTGTATCAAACTTTCATTGCAATTAGCTCCTCATTTGGGTAAGTAATGACACAGCTACTTTGATAAATGGCAATCACCAGATTTTTGTGTGTGTGTATGTGTGCGTATTTGAGTGTGCATATGTGTGTGTATATTAGGTTCAAGTACAGGAATTAGGGTGTATGAGTGCAAAAGTACTACTCTTGCTCCTCCACAAATAGGGGAAGGTAACATGCTACTTTCAGGTAACCACCATGAAGAGCAAGCAGATGGTGAGCACAGATGTTCCTAGGTTGGGGAACAGTCTGCAGCCTGGCACCTATTCCCCTGGGCGCCAGTCCATTTCAGTGGGGAACTCACCACAAGGTGTTCAGATTGGCAAGCACCATGGCAATGCTGGAACTGAAGCTAAAGGTTCACACCTCTCCTCTCCATGTGTCTTTTTCTCCCTCATTTGAAACTCATCTGAAGCTTGCTTGAGGAAATGTGTTTTCTAAATTGCTGTGAAAGGAGAAATCATACACCAAGCTGTTCTTTAATTGGGAAAATATTCATGTTCACATTCAAAGCAAAGTGAATATATTCACCATTATTTTTTACTTACATATGAGTTTATAAAGTTGGCAGTTTTCTTAATATTCTACTTGTATATTGCAATTTGGACCTCACGAGGCACAAGTTAATTCATAAAATCACTTCAAGAGTGTGGATTCTTCTTCTCTAATCAAAGTACTTTATTTTCCAAATAGGTTTTATTGGCTGTTTTTATTGGTGTTTTTAAAGTGTTCCTGTCACGCCTTGGTCTTAGTATTTTGTGTTTTCTTTATATATTTGGTCAGGCCAGGGTTATTGTGGGGTGTTTTTTGTCTTGGGGTTTTGTGGGGCGTCGACGTAGTCTATGGCTGCCTGAGGCGGTTCTCAATCAGAGTCAGGTGATTCTCGTTGTCTCTGATTGGGAACCATATTTTGGCAGCCATATTCTGTGAGTGTTTTCGTGGGTGATTGTTCCTGTCTCTGTGTTAGTGTTCACCAGATAGGCTGTAATAGGTTTCGCGTTTCGTTTGTTGTTTTTTGTATATTATAGTTATTTCATGTATCGTCGATTCTTCATTAAAGAACATGAGTAACCACCACGCTGCATTTTGGTCCGCTTCTCCTTCAACTGACGAACGCCGTTACAGTTCCATGATATTTATTAATATTTCTCATCAATGGATGCCTTTTCCATGTTCAGCCATGAAGGGTATAGCACTAGCACACCTGATTGAAAATCATGTTTTTAATTAACACTATCTTAAATAGGTATGTTAGAGCTGGACTGGAATAAAAGCATGCACAAATTTTGGTCTCTCAAACACTGTTGTTGGCCATATTTTCGTTGTAGCTATTATCCAGCTTTGAAAAAGAAATGAAAGTCGTGATTTATTTGAACCTTTCCTTTCTTAGAAACATAGTTGCAAAATCTTAAAAAATATAAGCACTCTTTCTATTTGTTGTTATATTTTTAAGGTACCCAACCATAAAATTGGAATATCATTCTACTATAACACTGGGGGGAAATGCTTCCAATAAATGAATCTGATGGCTGCAACTCAATTGTATATTTTGTAATTACAATAAAAGGTACTGGGAAAGAACCAAAGCGTTTAAGGTGAATGGATTTTCCTTTTTTAATTTGATAACTCTTTCTTCCCTGTCAGTCCTTGTCAGTCAGAGCTGAGAGTTTGGAGGCATTTACCAACCAAATCGATACATGGCCTACTGCATATTTTAAAGGAAATGAACTTAGCTCGTTTAAAGATGCCGATAAACAACATTACAACCGAGAGCTTTGACGCATCAGGAAAAACTTGTTCATCTATCAAACTGTTTTGGGATATGCTTAAAACAAAGTTTTGGAAAGCAGCGTCAAACAATACCAAATGCAATTAAAACAAGGTTTTTGCTTTTTCAATAAAAATATGGTTGAGTACAGCCTTACAAAATGTCAAGAATTGGCTGTATGGTAAATTCATTGGAGACTTATAGATGCTTACTGATTGTACATGGATAACACTATTAAACTGTAGATCAGTGGAGTGGGTAGGCTAATTCTAACCGTTAAACTCCATGATCAGGACATCCCATGATCCTTACGCACTTTAGTCTTCATCAACTCACTTCAATAAATATTCAGCTTTGCAAATAGGATACAAATGAGCATTTTGTACTGCGGGACATACCGTATATATAGATATGGAAATAAATAATAAAAGCGAAGCTCAATAAAGTAGGAACACACATAATGCCAAAAAGGAGGTCATCATCAGAGGGCCCAAAGAAGATATGTGCCTGAGCAGAGGGTGATATAGAGGCAGGGCATGTGATCCTTCTGCGGTTTAGCATCTGGCCCGGGGTAGAGAAGCACTGTTGTGCTTTTTGCATACGCATTTGAGTTATTGCTCCTGAGGGAGCCACTATATATCCAAGGACCCGTGGATGGGTGACAATGAGGGCCTGGATTTCCTTCTTCTTTATCAGTGCCTGTCTCCCTCCTGATGTATCTCTCAGCACAACTTCAGATTGCCTCATCTATCATTGCCCTCAGATATGAAAATGTAGATCTCGACATTGGGTCGAGTCACATTGTTACGAGTGCAATCTGGGCGATCATGGGGGAGGTCCTCCATCGTAGACGGAGGGGAAACAGCATGAACGTCTATTCATTCGATAATGTATTTGGACACTTTCTTTCACTCTATCCTTAAATAATTGATGTAATGTGTGTTGTCAAACCAAGATCAATCATGTGTACAGTACCCATCCTCTTGCACACTTTCCATTTCTGTGGTAGTAAACTTTTTCCTCAGTTTGTAAAGTGAGAACTTACTTTGCATAGTAGCAAACATATTTGAAGTCAATATTTGTATTCCAACTATTACTGGGAGCAGAATAGCTACGTGGCCACTATTGATTGATTCCAACTAGTACGAATATTAAGAAAACGTCAATGATGCCAGTGGATATGGGCATGGCTGGATGTAATCAACATCCTTGTGTTTCTCTGAAATCAACGATGTTTTTCATCGATGTTCTTAACTTGCCAACTCCCTTTCTTTCATTTGTTTTTTTGGCTCCCCTTAATAAACTCTGATTAATTAGATTAGACTTAATGAAAGAGTAATCAATTGGCATTACACAAGGTCATTCACTATCTATTCTCAAACTGTGAACACCATAGTGGGTTATCTCATGGCTGAACCTTGATTTATCTTCCAGGAATATACACTTCATAAATACTGTATACATGAATGAATTACAGTCTATCTGGTGAACATGTATATATGATTGACCGAAATAACTCTCGAACACATTACTGGTGTTTTTCCACTGCAGGGCCGTGCCGTGAATATCAGGGTTCCTATTTCATTTCCATTTGCCCATGGCCCGCTTGATTCCTGGAACCAAGAGGGATATTCAACCTTGTTTGATATCTGTTACTGACCTCGAACCAAGTAGGCCAGTGGGTGGGGTTATAATTGGCCATACTCAATGACTGGTCTCACACAATGATGTCACAGTGTCTCATATCCAGAGGCAACTGGATTCTTTCACCAGGAATGAAAAGGTCTTCCAAAAAAGAATCCACTGGTTAGTAAAACAGTGCAGGGCAAAAAATTAAGAAACTCAAACAAGAATATAAAAAGATAAAAGACCACGACAAAAAAAATTGACCACCATCGATGCTGTACTGGGATGAGGACCGGGAATGTCTGGTCGGGAGATGCTGGATTCGTCATCCCCGACAGCATTATTTGAAGCAAAGATGACGCCGAGCAGCAATGATCAGCATGGTAATACATTGTTTTTAGCCAAATTACTATCTAGCTAGCAACCAATGTCTTCAGCGTAGCTAGCTGTAGCGTGTGAGAGTGAGCACTGCGCCAGACGTGAACCAGGGTCGACAATGTCTCATATAAACATCCATGGAAGGCCAATGACGTGGACTTAACTACGTGTTTGGCATTAGCTGGAGTATCCAACTTTACATTATACAAGCAAACATACTTTTCAGAGGACATTCCTGAACCAACAGACTCGGAGGAAGCTGCATACTCGAACGGTGAAGCCACAACCTCAAAGCCGTGCACCACCAGACACTCAGGGTCCATCAACACAATCAATGCTCCTGCAACCCCTGAGCCCTGCACCCCCAGGCACCAGGGGTCCATTCTTGGTTGGTAAACAGTTCAATATCAATTGATTGTCATGTTCCCTTGTTTAGCCCTAATCACACAATTTAGCTTTCTTTGACAGGGGTGGGCGATCTCCTCCACAGAAGGCTTTTGTCATGACAGGGTTATGTTCCTAAACATTATTCAAGAAGGCAGTATGTATCTAGAAATGTATACATACTGTAAAACTGTCACATGAGTCATATACAATGAATCATATTCTGACCCATGACCTTTATTATTTGCATCACTTGTGTTTCTGGTTGGTAGATCTGGTTGGCCCAACACTGGCCTTTGCTGGATTATATTTAATCAATATAATGAGACAATACATGGTTGGAGGACAAAGCTGCATTCACACTGGCTGCCCTCGGGTTTCGTTTGGAGTCTGTACCTTATCATTCCTGTACTGTACATGTCATTACTTCTGCCTATATATTTTCTGTGTATCTTAACATTCCTGTACTGTACATTTCATTACTTTAGCCTATATATTTCCCCTGTACCTTATCATTCCTGTACATCTATTTACCTCTGCCTATATATATACCCCAAGGAAGAGAAAACACACTGCGAGCACAACCAGCAAATACTTGAACTTCATGAGTGTGACCGAGGCCACATACCTGGAGACACTTGAGGCCCAGCGTCAGCAACAGGATCAGCAATTTAATCAGCTGTGTGAAGAGTAGGTGAATGGATGATCTTTGCATATGGGTTTCCCACTGTGAAGCATAGAGGAGGTCGTGTGATGATGTGTAGAATTATTGTAAAATAATAGTGAAGACATCAAAACAATGAATTAACACATACGGAATCATTTAGTAGACAAAAAAGTGTTAAACAAATCAAAATATATTATATATTCTTCAAAGTGGCCTCCCTTTGCCTTGATGACAGCTTAGCACACTCTTGGCATTCTCTCAACCAGCTTCACCTGGAATGCTTTTCCAAAAGTCTTGAAGAAGTTCCCACATATGCTGATTAATTTGTTGGCTGCTTTTCCTTCACTCTGCAGTCCAACTCATCCCAAACCATCTCAAATGGGTTGAGGTCGGGTGATTGTTGTGGCCAGGTCATCTGGTGTAGCACTCCATCACTATCATTCTTGGTCAAATAGCCTTTACACAGCCTGGAGGTGTGTTGTGTCATTGTCCTGTTCAAAAATAAATTATAGTCCCACTAAGCACATACCGAATGGGATGGTGTATCGCTGCAGAATGGTGTGGTAGCCATGCTGATTAACTGTGCTTGAATTCAAAATAAATCACAGACAGTGTCACCAGCAAAACACCTCCACACCATCACACCACCTCTTCCATGCTTCACGGTGGGAATCACATGATCTATCCATCTATTCACCTACTCTACGTCTCACAAAGACATGGCGGTTGGAACCAAAAATCTCAAATTTGTACTCATCAGACCAAAGGACAGATTTCTACTGGTCTAATGTCCATTGCTCGTTTTTCTTGGCCCAAGTAAAATCTAAGCAATTTGTATTTGTCACATGCGCCGAATAGAACAGGTGTAGACCTTACAGTGAAATGCTTACTTACAAGCCCTGAACCAACAATGTTTTAAGTTAAAAGTTAAGAAAAAAAAGAAAACATAAGTTTAAAAAAAAAAATAATAATAAAAGTAACAAATAATTCAACAGCAGCAGTAAAATAACAATAGCGAGTCTATATACAGGGGGTACCGGTACAGAGTCAATGTAGTGGTTAGTAGTGGTTTCTTTGCGGCAATTAATTCATGAAGGCCTGATTCACGCAGTCTCCACTGCCCAGTTGATGTTGAGATGTGTCTGTTTCTTGAACTCTGTGAGGCATTTATTTGGGCTGCAATCTGATGTGCAGTTAAACTCTAATGAACTTATCCTAATATAATAATAATAATATATGCCATTTAGCTGACGCTTTTATCCAAAGCGACTTACAGTCATGTGTGCATACATTCTACGTATGGGTGGTCCCGGGAATCGAACCCACTACCCTGGCGTTACAAGCGCCATGCTCTACCAACTGAGCCACAGAAGGACCTGCAGCAGAGGCAACTCTGGGTCTTTCTTCCCTGTGGCGGACCTCATGAGAGCCAGTTTCATCATAGCGCTTGATGGTTTTTGTGACTGCACTTGTTTAACACCTTTTTTGGTTACTACATACATATGTGTCATTTCATAGTTTTGATGTCTTCATTGTCAAAAATAAAGAAAAACCTTGGGATGAGTAGGTGTGTCCAGACTTTGGACTGGTACTGTATGTCTAATGGTAAGATTGACATAACGGAGTAGTATATAGTAGTACTTTATTAATCCCCAAGGGTACAGTCATGTGAGAGAGTATATAGTAGTATTGTATTAGTCATGTGAAAGGGGGTAAAGTAAAAAAAGGGAGAGAACCACTGAGCTAAGGGACCAGGCTCAGTCGGTCATGATTGCAGTTTTGTTGTTGTTCTAGGCACTTTGTTGTCCAAAGGGTGTTGGTGGAGCTGGGTGTCTGTGAGAGGAGGGAGAAAATCACAGAGAAGGAGAAAAAAAAAGAGATCTGTTATTAAACATTGCGTTTGTTTGCCTTGTGGTAACTTTCTCTTCTCTCTTTATTTTGCCTACCTACACGCCAGAGAGCACCAGCCTTGGTATTAGCAATAAATAGCAATATGTTCAGAATTCGTGGCCAGCTTCCACAGGGCAATGGCAATTCACTTTCGGAGAGGGACACAAAGGCAGAACACTGTATCCTGTCTCTCCATAACAGGACTCTGCCGACATGCGGATTTACCAATCCGTTGGGTGCCTGTAAATTGTGGAGCACAGTGGTCCCAGCACTCAGTTGACTGGCACATGTGTTAGATCTGAAACACATATACCTGTACATATTGCAGATTGCAACTATAGGTTTATGAAATTGTACTGTTCCATAGGGAATTGTTTTCTACCTCTGTACCTACTCCCCACTGACAGAGTTCCTTAGAGCAATTAAGGGAGATCCTGAGAGCATCACAATTACCAGATCAGACTGTCTGGACTCAGGTGATCAATAGAATGTGAGCTGGCCACACCAGTCAATGGGACACACATCAACACTATAGCATAGGTAGAGATAATATAGTTGATTGTGTTGATTAATTATTGTCTAATGTCAGTCATGAACTGTTTCTTCTAAGAGTGTTCTGCTAAATGACTCTTGCAGTATTGAATGCGGACAGCTAGCTATTACACTTGCAAAAAGGTTATGTCCTGCAATATTACTCGTGTATGATGTAGGCCAAGCTATTATATGTAAAAATGTATATCTATCACAAAGATAGATCCACATTATCATGTAGCTTGCTACCTAAATAGATACATTTGAGATACATTTGACATACCTCCGAGGCCTATCACACACTACAAGAGCAATACCGTATTGCAGGACTGTACCTTACTACAAACAACTGTAATATCTGTCCTCAACCAAATAAGTTGCGAACAATTCCCAAAGATAGGTACACAACTAGCTAAACAGAAAAACACACCTCTCTTGAGTTTCTGTCTACGCATAAACTGGTCTTTCAGCGGACAGTAGTGATCTTCTCCTCGCATGGTGATACGTTGTGTATTTCTCGGTCTCTTTTCAGCTGTCTCCTCTCGTTTCCTGCCCACGAACAAAAATGAAAAGGATGGCACAAAACAGCCACCAGCACGTCTCCCTCCTCCATACTTAGAAATGCCAGTCACCGAGGATCAAAACAATGTTGCTGTCAAGTTGCGTCATCGGTCGCTGTCTAAAAATCATCAGTAGCAGTTTTTTCCCGCAAATGAAACCTAGTCCTGTTTCCAGTTCCACGGCAAATAGAAAAGAAGGAAGAACCAACAAGTCTAGATCATGCTGGTTCCGGCTCGTCCAGAGCAGTTTGGTTCCAATAGTGGAATTGCAGCATATAACGGAACGAAAAAAAAAATTCAGTGTTCGATCTTATACTGTATAATTGCCTAGTACTCATTCTATGTCAGCAAATGATTATTGTTGTTGAAACTGGGCATAACTTAGTAACTGTACACACTGAATAGGTCAGGTGCACTTCATGGGTACATCCATTAACTAATTCCATGAGTGTATGCAAATTTCCCATGGTGACTGAACCATGCAGTACAGAAACATAATACTTTAGTATGAGAACACAGGAGCAGAACACAGAACAATTCTTAAACATATACACTAACACACACACATTTGGTTCAGGCATGTCTCCCTAGTGAGATTTGGAGAATGAGTCGAGGTCCAGAGCTGTCTATAATGTGGAGAAAACTGCCCTGGGGTGACGAAGATGAACAAGAGTCGGTTACAAGTCTTATCCCCAGTCCTGTCTCCATGGAGGAGTTTTGCATAAAGCAACAGCTGCACAGCAACGTCGGTCACAGAACAGAAACCGAAGGTCATCTGGCACAAGTTCAATCATTATGGAAATCAGAGTACCTCAATTGAGCATATTAAAGTCAACGTTTCCTCTCACACTGCTCGCTGACATCCGATGCAGGGGATGCCATCTTCTGAAGTCTTAAAGGGTGAACCTGGGAAGATCTTATCAATGTCAACGTTAACCTGCTTTTCTTTCAAACACATTCCCAGGATGATTTAGATTTGAATGCAGTGAAAAGCTTTGTAATAGAATGTATGTTAAGTCAAATCATATGTAAGACATCTTCTCACTGCAGATATGATCAAATCAAATTGTATTTGTCACACGTTTCGTAAACAACAGGTGTAGACTAACAGCGAAATGCTTACTTAGGGGGCTCTTCTCAACAATGCAGAAAGAAAGAAAGAAAGTAGAGAAATAATAGAAAATAAAAACGTAATAATAAAAAATGTAAAAAATATACAATGAGTAAAGATGGCGTGGCTATATACAAGAGGTACCAGTACCGAGTCGATGTGCAGGGGTGCTAGGTAATTGAGGTAGATATGTACATATAACTAGGAATAAAGTGACAGATAAACAGTAGCAGCAGCGTATGTGATGAGTCAAAATAGTTAGTGCAAAAAGGGTCAATGCAGAGAATTAAATAGTTAAACAAATAGCTACCCGGACTAACTATTTAGCAGTATTATGGCTTGGCAGTAGAAGCTGTTCAGGGTCCTGTTGGTTACAGACTTGTTACAGCTTACCGTGCGGTAGCAGAGAAAACAGTCTATGAATTGGGTGGCTGGAGTCTGACAATTTTTAGGACCTTCCTCTGACACTGCATGGTATAGAAGTCTCGGATGGCAGGGAGCTCGGTCCCAGTGACGTGGTCGGATGCCAAGCACTTGCCATACCAAGCGGTGAAACAGCCAGTCAAGATGCTCTCAATGGTGTTTCCACATCATTTTTAGAGGATCTGAGGGCCCATGCCAAATCTTTTCAGCCTCCTGAGGGTGAAGAGGCGTTGTCGTGCCCTCTTCACAACTGTGTTGGTGTGTGTGGACCATGAAAGATAATTAGTGATGTGGGCACCAAGGAACCTGAGTCTTTCGACCCGGCTCCACTACAGCCCCATCAATGTGAATTGGTGCTTGCTCTGCCCTACGTTTCCTGTAGTCCACGATCAGGTCTTTTGTCTTTCTGATTTTGAGGGAGAGGTTTTTGTCCGGACACCAGACTGCCAGGTCTCTGACCTCCTCCCTATAAGCTGTCTCATCGTTGTTGGGTGATCAGGCCAACCACCGTTGTGTCGTCTGCAAACTTAATAATGGTGTTGGAGTCGTGGGTGAACAGGGAGTACAGGAGGGGACTAAGCACGCACCCCTGAGGACCCACTCCAACCCACATACCGATCTGTTGGGGCAGTATTTGGGTTGGAGCGGGTTCAGGGTGACTGGGATGATGGTGTTGACGTGAGTAATGACCAGCCTTTCACAGTATTTCATGGCTACAGATGTGAGTGCTACCGGGATATCATCATTTACCGTGGCCTTCTTAACCACATGGACTATGGTGGTCTGCTTGAAACGTGTAGGTATTACAGAATGGGTTAGGGAAAGGTTGAAAATGTCAGTGAAGACACTTAACAGCTGGTCAGTACAGGAGCTTTGATAACAAAATAGATACTTGGTGTAGCACCTGTGAGGCGCAGCTGAGCATAAATTGAAATAATGAGCTTTTTATATTTTCTGGATTGAGGGTACCTGCATCTGATTGGTCACGACGCTTTCAAGACAACTAGGAACTCAAGGTTAAAATAAAACAAGGTCAAATCATGACATTTTAGTCATTTAGCAGATGCTCTTATCCAGAGCGACTTACAGTTGTGAGTGCATACCTTTTTCATACTGTTTCAGCCGTGGGAATCGAACCCATAACCCTGGCATTGCAAGTGTCATGCTCTACCAACTGAGCCCGACATCAGTGATCTTGAGGTCGAAAAGGTGCTCTAGAAAGATGCCAGAGTATCAGACTTGGAATTCCAAGTTGGATGACTGTTTAAAAATATTTTTCACAGTCGGATCTAGTTCCAATTTGTTTTATAAAATCAAGTTAAATGTTATTGGTCACATAAACTACATATTTAGCAGATGTTATTGTGGGTGTAGTGAAATGCTTGCGTTGCTATCTCCAACAGGGCAGTTATATCTAACAATACACAACAATATACACAAATCTAAGGGGTTTGGTATATGGCCAATATATCATGGCTAAGGGTTGTTCTTCTGCACGACACAATGCAGAGTGCCTAGATGCAGACCGTAGTCGTAGTATATTGGCCATATACCACTAACCCCTGAGGTGCCTTATTGCTTTTGTAAACCGGTTGCCAACACAGTAAGGCAAGGAACTGCACATCTAAATTGAAAATGTTTCTAAAATACATGAACAATTAATCATTATTAAATACATTAATAATAAATATATTCCGCAAGAAAAAGTAGCCTGGACAAAAGTATTGTTGCTAGACTGGTTGCTATTCAACAGCCACAGGCTAGCTAGCAAGATTATGTATTTTTATTTATTTATTTAACCTTTGAATCTGCGTCCTCTGACAGACAGTATTTCTGTTACCTCTATTTCTCGTGCCTCTGTCATCCGACAGTTTCTGGATCACGGTGGTTCGAAGGCAGTGGTTTGTGTAAATCTGTGACGGGCCACCTATTTTGCAGATATTTGGCAGCATTGTTTGCGAGGGTGTTCACTCCCATCGGCTCTTTTGTGTACCCGAAACACAAGACAAAATCAAGTTAGCTAGTAGTTAGGCCTACATAGCTTCCGGTTATATTGTCAGGGTACATTAGAATGATTTAGCTAGCTAACAGTTACTTACCATATGTAGCTGTTCACTGGTGGGCAGCTACATTTTCAACCTTTCCCTAACCCAGCTCTGAGTCCATTGTAGCTGCTAATCCCACACTCTTCACCATTCATGTCTCTCACTGAACCATAGAATGACGTTCAGCTCCATTGTTGTTGTGTTCCCAAACTCACAATGTATCCCTTTTTCTGCACACCAGTCAGTGAAGCAGGTAGGCGCCCACTTTGTTTGTTTCACACTGTTCTTTTCGTTTCGGTTTCGCTAAAGTTAAATTAAACACTTATTTTGTACATCGGCATGTCAAACTATTGTTGATGTAGCCATTTTACAAAGGCGCAGTGATATAAAGGTGGAAAGGCTAAATGTCATAGTCATGGTATAAGGTCTCATATTCACACGGCTGAAAGCTGTTTTAGCCAATCAGTATCCAGTATTCAAACTACCCGGTATATAAATACTGTATATACACTCAGTGTACAAAATATTACGAAGATCTTCTTAATATTGAGTTGCACCCCTTTTTGCCCTCAGTAAAGTTTCAATTTGTTGGGGCATGTACTCTTCTCACAGTTGTGTCAAGTTGGCTAGATGTCCTTTGGGTAAATGGACCATTCTTGATACACACAGGAAACTGTTGAGCGTGGAAAAACCCAGCAGCACTGCAGTTCATGACAACACTCAAACCGGTGCGCCTGGCACCTACTACCATACCCCTTTCAATGGAACTTAAAAATGTATCTTGCCCATTCAGCCTCTGAATGGCACACATGTATCAATTGTCTCAAATCTTTAAAATCCTTCTTTAACCTGAATCCTCTGCTTCATCTACACTGATTAAAGTGGATTTAACAATTGACTTCAATTAAGGATCCTAGCTTTCACCTGGAGTCATCTGGTCAGTCAATATCATGGAAAGAGGTGTTCCTAAGTGTGTATATGTGATGGGATGTATAGACAATATGGACAGTATATGGATAGAATATGTAGCATATCTGAAGAATAGTATGTGCACAGCAATAGTTAAATAGGATAGGTATTACTAAAATACCTATCCTATTTAACTATTTAACTAAAATACAGTATATACATATGAAGTCGGTAAAATAGAATGTAAACATTATTAAAGTGGCCAGTGTTCCATGACTATGTACATAGGACAGCAGCCTCTAAGGTGCATGGTAGAGTAACCGGGTGATAGCCAGCTAGTGATTAAAGGTCAGTGCAGGGTACTGGGCGGAGAATGACTAGTAGTGACTATTTAACAGTCTGATGGCCTTGAGATGGATGCTGTTTTTTGGTTTCTCAATCACAGCTTTGATGAACCTGTACTTAACTCGCCTTCTGTCTTGAACGCACTGAAGTCGGAATTCGAGTTCCCAGTTGTTTCGAAAACAGCATTAGTCTCAGCTGAGGGAAGGAGAGCACAGCAGAGAGTCTGCCTTTCACAGTCCCTGCTCTGTCCTTCCTATCCTCCTGCTCTGTCCTTCATTTCCTCCGATGAGACTGACCGGAGGAATGGGGACACTGTCTTCCACCTGATAGGGACTTGCATCGCTTCTGCCTCATGCACAAATTCATGTTATTCCTATGACGAAAGAAAGTGAAATATTCCTCGATATTAAAATAGACACGACGAGCTGCTAATAATAATACAAACTCAGAGCTATCGATGCACTTGGCTACTCATTCATTGCAGTTCCAGCGCGAGTGGAAGAAGGGAGAAGTGCATTTTGTAAAAATGTGCTGAATAACTCAACCATAAAAACAGCAGTGCTTTGCTGCATCCTTTGACAGTCTCTCTCTGGTCATGGTTTTAAAAGTTGTGAAATTTCAGGTAGGCTAGTATCAAACGTTGCTTGGGTCATGGAAGCTGTAGGGAAGCATGGTGATTTGAGCTAGTGCCGTAAGCACACTTGATTTAGCCACACATCTCCCCGTCTGTTGAGTAGGCCGAGTTTGTCTTTTCAGACAAATGAAATGGTTACAAATGGGAACACTTTTGCCGACCCATGGGCTTCTGAAACAAGTGCACTTACCGCCAACAGCGCCACACACACACAAAATAGGAGCGCAAGCCTTTACCGTTGGCTTTTCTACGGAAATGTTTGGTGATGCCTTGAAGATAATCCTAAGAATGCCTTGAAGATAATCCGGTTGGCGATTACTGTTCTACAGCATACAGTATAATACCTGTATTTACACATAGGGCTTAGATAAATGTCAGGCCAATACTTTTTTTTAACCCTCTTTACACTTACAGGAATTGATTTATTCCTAGAACTGGTTTGGTTTTTAGCCACATAGAAAAGCTGGATTCATGTATAATTCATATACAAATATAACTCCAATACAGAGTGCTCATATGGTGATGGTAAGGATTGACATAATGGATACATGTTCCTCCCCTGTGTCTTGGGTTCTCTGCAAACTTTCTCCTTTCTCAGATAATGACATTGGTTCCAACTCTGCATTGCATGTCAGGTGACAGCGCCATGGCCTAACCACCTCAGGGGACTCTGCACTGGTGTAAATAGGCCTTGTTTTGGGACTATCCCGCAAACTATTATTTGGTTTGCTTTATTGGTATTAGGATCGGACAATATATAAATCACTAAACAAATTGTTCCCCTGACAGAATGGTGTTTGGTAACCTTATTCATATGTCATAAAAAAGGTTGTTGGCCAGTTTTAAAAGATAGAGTTGTGAATAAATCAAATGTTGGCAAGTTTTGGAATAAGGGACATGTTCTTATTATAATGGCCTTCCACCGGCAGCATGCTGTTCAGACACTAGTGTACTGGAAGTGAAAGCCTCCCTCCCTCTCTCACTCCCTTTCCCTCTTCCTCTCTCTCTCTCTTTCCTTCACTCTGTTTACTTCTGAATCTGTCAATCAGATCCATTCCCAGGCGATACAATGCTGTTGACTAGGTAAGGCTGCGAGGAGTTCTACAGTATGAATGGAGTTAATAACTGGGACCAGTGTGGGGATTACAGCCGTGTTTAGGAGAAAGGGAGATCTGCGCTGAGCATTGTAATAAGCCTCATCATCAAGAAAGCACAGCTGGGGAGAGATGCAGAATAGGAGGCAGTTCAGCGAGAGGAAGAATTACATCCCCCCTCCCCCCAGTCTAATTACAGAGCTCAGGACTTATCGGTGGCAGACATCAGCCCTAGTAGCTCCTCCTCAGAATAAGCAGAAATGTTGGAGAAGAGAGAGAGCTCCTCAAAAAAACATTACTAATGTTGAGTGAGAGATTATCTGTGTACATGTCAGATATCGTACTTCAAACAGAGTGAGTGAGTAAGCCATATGCATTAGGGGTAAAGAGGTGAGTGTATGGGCCCTTATCTGATTTATATTGGTGTTCCCGCGGTTTTCCTTCGAAGCTACACTACTTCTTTCCAGATTAACTATGTACAGCACATATCACATGTTTCCAATGATACGAGTTGGACAATCAAATCCCAGCTTTTAATGCAAATACAGAGTCTACATAGCTACAGTAGTAAAAATATAATTTATGAATTATAACTTCAACATGAACACATTTACTTACATGTTTCCTGGTATTTTCTTTTTTGAAAGTAAGTCTAAGCTGGAAAACACCAGATCTGTAATTGTTACTCTTTATATAACATGGGTGTGGGCTGAGAATAATGCTTCACCCAGTGGTTGGGAGAATGAATTAATAAATATTTCATTTCCCATGCTGCCATGGGCTGCTCTGAGGTACACCTAGCTATAGCCCCGAAGATTTCCATCGCTGTGGTTGTGTGGTTGTCCTTGACTTAGCTGACGCTGGTGCTCAGCTTGATATCATATCCATATTCTTCTCTCCCTCTCTGCCAAGGACTAGTGAGAACCACAGAGGCTTACCAACCTTGATAAATCCCAAACCGTGATAAATACTTATTTTATTATGTGAATTGTTGGCACATTTGTCATATATCCCATTCACTTTTGACTGTATTTATATATTGACTGCTAAGAGGTCAGCTCTTTATGAAGAGCTGCAGTAAGCCACATCTGACTCTCCAGTAACAGTATGTAACAGTAACAGTGTGTGTGTGTGTGTGTGTGTGTGTGTGTGTGTGTGTGTGTGTGTGTGTGTGTGTGTGTGTGTGTGTGTTCTCATACCACAATATACAGAGCTACATTAGTTAATATGAATTGAGACATCTGTGATACCATTTAATTTCCCTCTCATTCCCTTTCATGGCAATGAAAACTCTTCCAATGTGGGAGTGATGGACAGCTTTTGGTTCCCTGCCATGTACCACGGCCCACAAAGAGGGGGGTCTGGAAATATTCCGAAGGTCATGTCCCAAGACAATGGTTGCATTGTCCTTCAGCTCCACCGCTGACACTAATCTTGATACATCAGTTTAACCTGCATTCTCCAGAGTTGCAGAGATCAATCAATCCACAGTGTAATTTCATCTGGATTTTTCCCCCCTAGCGCACCCCCCCCCCTGAGCACGAGACAAGCTATTCATCAACAGAGTTATTTAGCATGGGTATTTAAAAATGTTTTGAAAATGCAGTGACTGATTTTTGGAAGGGTACGTGACACGACTGCGGTCAATGGATTTATAATGACTGTGGGTAAAACCATGTCATAAATATCCCCTAAATGATATCTTACTCCTTCAGCCCTTGTGTCCAATAAATCAAACAAAAGGGCTCAACTACTCACAAGATTTCTCCTGCATGACTCTCCATTAATGAGTTGGAAATGTATGCGTCACTGCCATATCGTTAGAGGAGTTGTTGTTGTCATTATTGGGTGTAAGTAAGGATATTTTCACATGAAATACACTCTTTGCATACCAATGTCCTTTTGAATTAACTGTACCCAACGATACATGCATTGTTTGTTGAGATAACTGCTGTATTTTCTTGTGGAATGAGGGTTTCACGTCATGGAGAATAATGCTGATTTTTGTTGTCCCTGTGTTTTCCTCTTACCAAGTCCCCTCCCTGCCTCCAAATGTATGAAGTATGGCGCGTCTGCATGTTTACCAATGACAAATGTGGGACTCAGTGCTGGTCTTTGGGGAGAGAAAGTGGAATCAGGTGCACTGAGGCTAGGCCTGAGCTCCAGCAACAGCAAAGTCAGGAGCCACCGGCAGAGGAAGGGAAGAGAAGTCTGAGATAAAGAATGAATACATTCACATGGGAGAGAAGGAGGGCTGTATTATTTTTCCTGCCTGCTGTTGCATCACAATGCACATTCCCATTGCACCCTTCATGAGAATGAATGTGGCTGGGGAGGGCAATTCAAGGTACAAAGGAGCAGAATTACATTTCTACAAATGTTGAGTTTTCAGAATTGCTAAGACTTGGTGGAGGACTTAAGAGCAATTTTAAGAGAAAAAATATATAGAAATTTTGGAATAAATTATGTGAGACATACAATACAATATAAGACATTAAATGTCAACTGTCTGTTTTGCCACACTGAACATTATGTATTAAATGTTTTATATGAACATGAACGATGTCTGCAACTATGAAAGGGAGAAGTAATGTGGTCTTGAATGGATATGCAGTATAAGAAACTGTCTGAAGGGCAATCTCATTGCGACGCTACTCTACCACAAAATGTTAGTGAATGATAAGCCTTGATTTTTCAAGAACAGTGAACAGACATCTTTCAGATTGCGTGATGTAAATGTCATTGATTGCACCAATGGTATGATGATTTTTCAATGCAACTTTGAGTCTAAGGCAAACGAAGACAGTAGGCAACAGGAGATTACGGAGTGTGTCACCCTTTAAATTACGAGGTGTGCTGCCATTTTAATGATGGAATGTGTTGCTGTCTGTTAGCTGTCAGTCAAACTGCTCAAAAGTACAACCGACACTAACCTTAACGGTTAATTTAGATATTTATTCTAAAGTTTGGGTTAAATTTAGGCAGAAGGTTTTAAGAAGTTTAGTCATTCATTCCAGTTATAAAACTGGGTCGTTTTGATCCTGGATGCTGATTGGAGGAGCAGTGTTCCAAGCCGTGCTATTCACCGATATTGAACACCTATGCCTGCTTACAGTTCCATCTAAAATAAACCTGCGCCTCCAAAAGAATATCATCATGTTCATGTTACTGTCCAAATCAACTCCTACATTTATCTCCACGCACATGATTTCCCTTTGCTTCTAGCTTAGCATTTGGCTTGGAACAGCGGGGGGTTGTAAAAACCGACCTCAAAAACAATGTTTCAATTTTGAAATGCGATCTCCCCTGTGCCATAGACAGGGGAAATGTCCAGACTAAAATCACGCATCAGCCTCACGCATCAGCCTCTGCGAAATCACGCATCAGCCTCATTATTATGGATATACATGTAGCTAAAACAAACTGAAATTCAGCTATTAAAATGTGGCTATTTTGCTGTCATTGCAACTGCTGTTTGACATGACTCTGTTAGCTGAAGTTGGCTAACTAGCAAGTGACAAGAACTTTACCCAGCCTGTATAACAATCCGATTGGAAGAACAAACACTCCGTGCTTATGTATAGCAACTGTGAAAATATAACTAACGACTAGTGCACTTCTCTAGCAACCTAACCAATAGAATGTACAACCAGATTTTGTCCAGCTATATCGTCTAGTGCGGGGCAACTGTAGGCCCCTTTTGTAGGCCCTGGATCAATTTCCCATACACAAGGTGCAATTTAGAAATTTGGTTGTGTGCATCATGTTTGCTATGTCAGTCACTGACAGTCACTCAACAAATACTTTTTTTATTGGTAAGTTAGTCTGGCGGCCAGCTATCGAAACTAGATGTATTAACTAAGGTTAGGGTTAAAACAGAAATAAAGCACTGGGATTGAACCCACAATCATTGTGTTTTTAACCTCTTGAGGGTAGGACCCTTCATCTCAATTTCCGCCTAAAATGACATACTCAAATATAACTGCCTGTAGCTCAGGACCAGAAGCAAGGATATGCAAATTCTTGACACCATTTGAAAGGAAAAGCGTTGAAGTTTGTGGAGATGCGAAGTTAATATAGGATAATAATATATAAATAATAATATATGCCATTTCGCAGACGCTTTGATCCAAAGAGACTTACAGTCATGTGTGCATACATTCTACATATGGGTGGTCCCGGGAATCGAACCCACTACCCTGGCGTTACAAGCGCCATGCTCTACCAACTGAGCTACAGAACCACATAATATAACACAATAGATCTGGTAAAAGATAAAACAAAATAATATATTTTATTTTTGTTGCATCCTCTTTGAAATGTCATACATTGAAATTGGAAGCTGGTGATAATGTAGGTGTTGTCGACAAACAGGGCAACAGTGTGTGTGCAAAGTTTCAGGCTGATACATTCAAGAATGAGCGAGATACATAATATTTTGTATGAAGTCTCTGAGGTGTCCCTCACGAGTTTGCCCGAAGGTACCCAAGTGTCCTAATTGGTCAATTTATATATTTTCAAGTACATAACTATAGAGAACTTACAAAAATGCTATGGTACTAAAAAATATTAGGTTTACACACCCCCAAGAATGTCATACATGATGGATCATTAGCTTCCCTACATAAAAGGCACTAACCTTCACAGTTTTAAATGGCCGGGCGGGGGTATGGTGCCAGAGACAGCAGAGGGGTCACACTGGAGGATATATAGAAATCAAAGATAAATATCTCAAATTAATATGCAACCATTTAAACAGCTGCATTAGCATGAGAAGCAAAAACATATTTTACTTACTGATCTAAAAGTATATTTTCCTTCCAAAAATCTTTCTTGCACCCTGGAAAGAAAACTGCTCACTCAAACACCTCATCCATTCCACTAGTTCTCTCTCCCAGTCAATTTCTGCAACAATCTCATCCAAATTGTTATACTTGGACTTCGATTTAGCTTTTCCACTCTTAGTAGCCATGTTGTACTTTTTCAGTTTTGAGAAAAGTTTGTAGAAGAAAGCAAAGCACTGCGTAACATAAACTTCCCTGCGTCCTGTTGATATTCAGTTGAGAATGAATCCTGTTTCTTACAGCTCTTGCATAATGACCGTTTGTCCTACAAAGGGCGATCACATACTCATGGAAAGCCCAGCTTATTGGCTATTTGGCTAGCTATGTTTCAAACTATAGGTGGTCATTGGACCAAGACGCTGTCAATCAAGTGAACACAGCCCGTCTCATTGGTGCGTAATGATGGCTGACATGTTGTGTAGCCAATAAGTAATGTAGAATGATGAAACAATGTTTGGTTGCCTTCTAGAGTGGCTGAGGATTGCACAGAAACCAAACTTGAACGGGTTAAAAAAGGTTTAGCTGATTAGATTTCATACGTTTCTTTAATGCACATTGAAAGATACGGAATTAATGTGAAACACTGTATACAAAATGGATTGTGTAAGGATATAAAAAATGATTTTATGTAGCATGACAATGCTACATTTTTTTCTCTGGAACCCTCAAGATGACAAATCAGAGCAAGATTACTGAATGTAAGTACATTTACTGTCAGAGGTGAATGTATCAAACCAGTTGCCTTGATAAAAGTGTTTTGTTGTGCATTATGCTCAAACAATACCATGGTAATTTCTCGCTATAATAGCTGCAGTAAATTGGACACTGCAGGTAGATTAACAATAATTTATGCTTTGTGACGATATAAATCAGGGAACAGTCAAAAATGTTCGCTGCTCTGGCCCCCCAATGGTGGAACAAACTCCCTCACGACGCCAGGACAGCGGAGTCAATCACCACCTTCCGGAGACACCTGAAACCCCACCTCTTCAAGGAATACCTAGGATAGGGTAAGTAAGGGTAAGTAATCCTTCTCACCCCCCTTCTCCCCCAACAAGATTTAGATGCAAGTGGCTGTTCCACTGGTTGTCATAAGGTGTATGCACCAATTTGTAAGTCGCTCTGGATAAGAGCGTCTGCTAAATGACTTAAATGTAAATGTAAATGTAATGTCTATTTCCCGGAAAGTTGGCTATTGTTTACAGCAACATTCTAGTCAAATATTGCATATTGAAGGGCCTCCTGATTGGCGCAGCGGTCTAAGGCACTGATCAGTGCTAGAGGTCTGAGTTTGATCCCGTGCTGTGTCGCAACCGGCCGCGACCGGGAAACTCATTAGGCGGCGCACAAATTGGCCCAGTATCGTCCAGTTTTAGGGGAGGGTTTGGCCGGCTGGGATGTCTTACTCCCATCGCACTCTAGCAACTCCTTCTGGTGGCCGGGTGCATGATTTCTGGCTTCGGTGTTTCCTCCGATACATTGGTGCGGCTGACTTCAGAGTTAAGTGAGCAGTGTGTCAAGAAGCAGAGCGGCTTGGCAGGGTTGAGTTTCGGAGGACGCATGGATCTCGACCTTTGTCTCTCCCGAGTCCGCAAGGGAGTTACAGTGATGGGACAAGACTGTAACTAACAATTGGATATCATGAAATTGGGGAGAAAAAGGGGTCAAAAGTAAAACACTGATCCAGTAGAGGTTAACCGATCATCAACCCCATCCCCAACACCCAAGAGACTAATGAAGGTAATGTATAATTGGAAATTGTCATAAAATTGCCATCTCATAACTTCACCATTTTAATTACACCTGGGCAGCGAGTAATCCACTTTAGTTTGGAATGTGATTTCATTAGAAAGTCTTGGAAAACACGTTGACTTTTGGCTACTGTACATGAGACCATCAATGGTTCATGTAGAGCATGATTAATCAACCTTACAAGCTAGTTTTTTCCCTTTTTTGCTTTGTTTTTCAAACCAAAAATGTACAGGTGCCTTAGCCTGACAAAGACCTCCAGGTCAAAACGTTGCACAATTAACTGCGGTAGCATTAACCCATCAGAGTCTAAGCTCTTTCTAAGCCAGAGGAGGGGAGGGGGTTCTACTGTATGTAATTGTTTTAAGGTCATACCAAGTATCATTTAGCTATTTGATTTTTAATTTTAAGACCCCTTGAAGAATCGCAAAAATCTATATGAACTAAATATTTGATGAAAACATTTTTGGGGCCTTACTTATATTAGCACATACAGTACAAAAGCATTGAATAACATATTCACTACATGGAACAACAGATGGTCCCCACAAATATCAAAAGGAAGTTTGTTCTGAAGTGGCTCTCCTATATCGGAGATAGTTTTTCAAACAGTCTCTATATATGTCTCCATTTATTTGTTCTACTGGTACCGGGGGACCTCACCTTAGCAAAACAAAATAGTTTGGACACTACAGACAGAAGTTGGCTTCAGATGTGTTTCCTGACAGTTCTCCTGATGTAAAACGGAGAACATTATTATGTTTGTGAGAGTCTCATCTTTCCATAGAGGGGTCACAATAGTTTGTAGGCCAAACCGTTCGAATGCTACAGACAATTTGGTGAGAAGACCAATTTTCAGGATGTCTCACGGTCTGACAAACACAGCTCTAGCTCTGTTACCCTTCACCACAGATGCGGAAGTGCGGCATAAGCGGATGCGGTGATTCGAGACACATCCAATGCAAAAATAAACTGGTACCTCTAGCTTAAACTGGTGGATTTTTATGGGGATTTTTATATTATGCTCATTTGATTTTCACTGGGTGTATCAGTGTGTGGGTATCTATCTATCTTTCTTTCTGACTTTCTTTCAGAATTTACACACATAAACCTTGATGATGACAGAAATGCTGTGACATATCTTAGTTTGCCTACTGGAGGTCTTTGACATGCCTGTTAACCTATCTACTTTCAAGACAGCTTTTTTGAGGGAATTATTCATTACTGTAAGAACCATTAGCTTTTGATGAATAGCACCTTTTTAGATGTTGTGATTAATTTATGATCAAATCCCCAAGGCTTTGGTGGAGCACTTTGTGCAGATAATCAGTTATTTTTAGACAGCTCAGGGCAGGCTTTTTTTTAACTTCACATGGAAAGAATTAAGACATTCATGCTGTCAGCTGCTGTTTTACAATCCTTCAATGTGCACTCCTAAACCTTCTCCTTATTTGCAGTCTGGTTGGTTCTGTGACTTGTCCGGGGCTTTGAGGGGACATGCACAAGTATCTTAGTACATTGACGTGATTTAGCAGTGCATGTGGCATGTCCACTGAAGTAACTGGCCTTGACATGATCCGCTTCAATGGAAATGACGCATTGATGAATTTCAGCTGTTGCAATCATTTCTTTCAGCTTCTACTTCTCTCTGATTTACCATGTGTTTGTAGAATTATCCATCCCACGCTCTCGTTCTCTCTCTGTCTCAGCGGAGACAATTAAAGTGTGACAGCCCTTCATTTAAGAAGTGTGGTTTTACCTTGTAGGGATGAACACGGGCATTCTAATTATCGGCGGACGACACCAGGCTTCCTCCCTGTTTTAGTGCTTCTCCAATGCGACCTGATGTACCTGACAACCGAGAAACACCAGACCTAAAATTACAGGGATTAATGTTTCCAAGACTAAACACTTCAAATTGGCCTCTGATGTGAGTGCCATGCAGGGAAGCAGCAATGGAGAAGACAAAAATCCACTTACGCTCCTTTTTCTCCCATTATCCACTCCTTAAACCCCTGAATCTGCATGTTCCAGGAAGATTGCTTGATGAATACATTCTTACTGTTTTAAGTTATTAACACAATATCAGCATATGTAATGGATGTGGTGTGCGATGCAATCCAATGGCAATTCAGACATGTCAGCTCCTTTCCTTACTTGTCAATAGTCTTAGACAAAAGGTGCTATCTGGAACCAAAAAGGGTTCTTAGGCTGTCCCCAAAGGTGAGCCCTTTGAAGAACCCTTTTGGTTCCATGTAGAACTCTTTCCACAGAGGGTTCTACATGGAACCAAAAGGGTTATACCTAGAAATGTACTGACTTGCAACACTGACCTCCCTAAGATCTATCATAACGCTTTGCCTGTGGGCTCTTTGTTTGAATTGACTTCTTATCTCTATGAATTATAATGGCTATTTCAGACTAATTTACTTTCAAATGGATCAGGGAGATCCAGAGTGACCACTTGTTGGACTTCAGAAGCCGACCTCAAGTAAATCCACTGAAATGAGGGATAAAACATGATGATTATTGGGCCTGCTCCCAGGGAGATACTGCAGTTAGTGAACTTGAAAGCTTGAAAGGCTCCAAAAAATGGACAAGAATTTGCAACATTCACAGCAATTCTACAAGCAGACAATGTACCGTCGCAAGACAAAGTATGTGAACCCTTTGGAATTACCTGGACTTCTGCATAAATTGGTCATCAAATTTGATCTGATCTTCATCTAAGTCACAACAATAGACAAACACAGTCTGCTTCAACTAATAACACACAAACAATTTATCATTTTTCATGTCTTCATTGAACACACTGTAAACATTCACAGTGCAGGGTGGAAAAAGTATTTGAAACCCTGGATTTAATAACTGGTTGACCCTCCTTTGGCAGCAATAACCTCAACCAAACATTTTCTGTAGTTGTGGATCAGACCTGCACAATGGTGAGGAGGAATTTTGGACCATTCCTCTTTAAAAAACTGTTTAGTTCAACAATATTCTTGGGATGCCTGGCGTGAACCTCTCTCTTGAGGTCATGCCACATCTCAATCAGGTTGAGGTCAGGACTCTGACTGGACCACCGCAGAAGGCGTATTTTCTTCTGTTGAAGCCATTTTGTTGTTGATTTACTTGTGTTTTGGGTTGTTGTCCTGTTGCATGACCCAACTTCTATTTAGCTTCAATTGGCAGACAGATAGCCTTACATTCTCCTGCAAAATGTCTTGATAAATTTGGGAATACATTTTTCCGTCGATGATAGCAAGCTGTCCAGGCACTGAGGCAGCAAAGCAGCTTCAAACCATGATGCTACCTTCACCATACTTTAAAGTTGGGATGAGGATTTGATGTTGGTGTGCTGTGTCTTTTTTTCTCCACACATAGTGTTGTGTGTTCCTTCCAAACAACTCAACTTTAGTTTCATCTGTCCTCAGAATACTTTTGCCAGTAGCGCTGTGGAACATCCAGATGCTCTTTTGCGAACTTCAGAAGTGCAGCATTTTTTGGGGGACAACAGTGGCATCTTCCTTTATGTGTTCCCATGAACACCATTCTTGTTTAGTGTTTTATGTATCGTAGACTCATCAACAGAGATGTTAGCGTGTTTCAGAGATTTCTGTAAGTCTTTAGCTGACACTAGGATTCTTCTTAACCTCATTGAGCATTCTCCGCTGTGCTCTTGCAGTCATCTTTGCAGGCCGGCCACTCCTAGGGAGAGTAGCAACAGTGCTGAACTTTATGCATTTATAGACAATTTGTCTAACCGTGGACTGATGAACATAAAGGATTTTAGAGATACTTTTGTAACCCTTTCCAGCTTTATGCAAGTCAACATTTCTTAATCTTGGGACTTCTGAGATCTCTTTTGTTCGAGGCATGGTTCACATCAGGGAATGCCTCTTGTGAATAGCACACTCAATTTCCCTTTGAACCATAAGATCTTGAATGTGTACATTGAAACCCAAGTAAGGCAGATCAATGAGAAAGTTTGTTTGAGGTCAGCGTTTCTCTGACATTTTAGCATTGCATTTTTGTCTTTGGTGGAAGAAAGCCAAATCCTTTTGTTCTCAACAATCATAAAGTAAGAGTAAGCCAAATTACCATGGTTCCCTCTTCCCTCATCCAGACTTTCTACATTGTCCAAGGTTATCTCTCCCATCGATTCTTATCATCTGCTTGTCAATTGATCTATTACCGCTGCACCCCATCTGCTTAATGCTAGGTTGATTAATTATTGTCACCCAGAGTGGGGACTGTGAGGATTAGAGGAAGGGTGATTATTATGTATTATCTATGTTTTTGAATGTCTTAGCACATTGAGTAATCACAATTTCTGATTCAACCAAAAGGTGTTTGAGTGCTACAAAAAGTAGATATGGGTCTTGCTTACTGTCGGTGACGACCAAACAGTTTAGCCATCGACGATTATCACAATATAGGCCATGCACACAGAAACAACGACAGTGAGTTGTGAAATCCTCTCAGGTTAATGTATCTCATTTGTTTGTGCTTAGAACATCACATGGCTCCAACAACATGTGACCTGGCAGGCGTCTACTGAGAGATGATGGAATTTGGCAAGCCAGTTTTCAACTTCCACTGAACAGTTTTCATGCATACATTTTTTCTTCTTTATTTGAAAAATATATTTCTCATACCATTCAATATCATTCTTAGGCATCAGATAATTAGTGAGATGGAAATTAAATTCCCAAATCCAATTTGCATTACCATGACAAGCTTCATTGATACTATGATATGCTTTATTCCCTGGTAGGGGAGAGAAGCGCTCTTCTACTTCCTGTACAGTTTTTATCCCCTGTTGCTCTTCCTCCTGCATTTACATTTTCTAATTTATTTTCCATTGTCACTTGGGTTGCAGTTCGAAGTTTTGTCAGAAGGTTAGTCTTTTGACAGTTCTATCAGTCAGCTTTTCGCATGCACATTTGTTTTGGCAGGGAAATACCCTGTGGATGTGAATGAATCAACGTATTAACATTGGATTAATGTTGCTGAAAATCTTTCCAGCTCCTGATGCCTGGAGAAGGCATTTCTTTGTGTAAGCAATATGGTTTTATTTGTACAGGCAGGTGATTTAAAACCATTATTTAAGAAAGCATTGACGTTATTACTTATTCATTCCACAATTTAGAAAATTGTTTTTGTAAATAGGCAAGCTGACATTTTGGAATAATTTGCCTCGGTGTAACAAAATGCTAAGTGTTTTCCTCTATTTCAAACTTTAGTAAAACCTGATATGGTTTAGAGTGCAAATAGAGTGCAAGCAAACCAGGATACTTATTCTGCCAGGTGTTTAATCCTCAACAGTCAATTGATGCACTCGTGCATCAATCAAATTAACATAATACAAAAATCCCCATCAAAATCTGTCTGTTTAAGCTATTGATATCTGTTCCTTTGTATGGGCTGTCTCTCAATCCACCACATCCGCCTACAGAATGTCGGCCTTCTGCAAAAAAGTGGCAGAGCTACAGCGCTGCTTGTCAGACGAATATGTCTTCTCAGGAAAGCGTCTGTAGCGTTCTGAACGGTTTACAAACCAATATGACCACTCTGCAGAAAGATGTGACCCTCACGAACACGATGGTGCTCTCCATTTTGCTCTACGATCCCCACAGGTGTCATGGGACTCGTCTTACGTTGATACCGTTTGATGTGCCAACGTCTGTCTGTAGTGTCTGAACCGTTTGCGCTACAAACTCATATGACTCCCCTATGGAAAGGGGAGACTCTCTTGAATCACAATATTTTTTTTCCATTTTTCTTCATGACCCCCACAACTGTACTCATCTGGAGGTAACTCGGTACTGTTTTAAAAAATTTATGGAAGTAGTGTTGAGCCCCCCAAAAAATATACATACAGTGAGTATACCCCTCTCCTCCCTCAGAACAGACTCAATTCATCGGGGGATGGACTCTACAAGGTGTCGAAAGTGCTCCACATGCTGGCCTATGTTGACTCCAATGGTTCCCGTAGTTGTGTCAAGTTGTTTTGTGTACTCAGTGTATGTCCGGAGCATTCTTATATCTTCTAGATATGGGATAGACACTTCTTAACCTTATTCCGTAAGATACATTTTTTGATGGGTTTCTATGAGCTATAGTAGTAAACGCCAAATTCAATATTTTATCAAATCATGTGTTATTTTTTATATATATATATGCCTACAGGGGTCAAAAAATTCTAAATCAAATAGCTAAATGATTCACAGTATAACCATCTTAAAACAATTCCAAATGTTATCTTAGTATAACCCCCCCACCCCCAAAGGCTTAGACTTTTAGGGGTTAACAGTGATACCAGTAAGTAAATCAAGGCCAGGTTAACAATGTAAAAAAGCCTGAATGGATTCAGACTACCACACGGTAAGCCAAAGGCTGGAGAGTATTTCAGTCTTCAGGACTGTGAGAGAAATACATTGTTCTCCAGTTCACTGTGCATTGTCACTCAGTCACACAGAAATGGTTTAAAATGTAGAAATCTCCAACATCGGCACACTAACAACCTTGTTGAAAAGAGAGGAGGGCATCATGTCTGGCTTTTTCACACATTAATGGTGATTCTAGAAAGAGAGAGGAAACATTAGGACTTGAATATTGGACGTGAATATTCAACAGATATTTTGCTGAACGCAGACACAATCTTAATAATAATAATAATAACAATCTTCCTTCTTATGTAATGATGGCTCTGATAAATGACCAATGTGAAAACCTGGAATGATAACAAATTCAGAAATACCCTCCCTCTTGGCCTTGCAGATCTGGTATCATCATGTAGACCTTTGGGTTCTATATGTTCCTTTAAGGAATGAGTTCATGGAGACAGATTACTTTAGGACCTCAACTCTGGCCAAAGTTTTATTTATGCATCTGAGGAAGGCATTGCCTTTACCTCTCAGCTAATTACAGTATTTATCTCTCCCTTTCTATGTTCAACCCTCATTGAACCATGCAAAGGCTCAAATGATGATTAATGGAGTTAATTACAGTATCATTTGGGGTCTATAAGGTGTTTTTCTGTGTGTGTATGCTTTTTATCAAGCGTGGCAGGACTTATTTATTGTTAGGTTGGTATGGGTTATGTATCAATTGATTTATGCTGTGCTTGAACAAAAGATAATACTCAACCATATAATTACAGGGGTACAGTGAGAACTGAAAGATCTGGGAGGGATTGTTGATATAGAGAGGGCTTTAGGACAACTGAATGATGAATCGGAACAATGTACATTGTAGGTTTGCGAGTTCTTCCCAAAGCACCTCGTGAAACACACATTCACTAATTGTGAGAGCGGAGAGTTTGAACCATGAAATAATTCATAGGCTGTCATCACTGCTCTTGGAACAGTTTTCTGTATCTAAACTTTTTACATTTCTTCTTTCATTTCCTGAAGTGTCAACCCCCCCATCATATACAGTTAAAGAATTGAAGTTTTAGCCAGTGTAGAGATTATGATCCATCCAGCACTGTCATTGAGCCCTACTTACATGGAAACCATCTCAATACCAGCTCCATTCAGGACTATCTGAAAAGTTGAACAGGCTATTTCACTTCTGTATGTGGCTTGCGAGTGTTAAATTACTTAGCCTTTACTTAGACAGGTCAAATACCCATGGAAGTATTTTCTTATTACATCGACAAAGAATGTTGTGTTGCAGACACCAGGTCGGTTCTGAATGCTCGTGGCCATGTTGCATAAAGACTTTTCTATTCAAATGCAGCAGTTGGAATTACTTGTATTAGTTGCTTTTGGAACTTGTAATTATTGTTACAGCTACAATGGGCTTTACTGTAAGATCCACATTGATCTCACTGAGACAAAATATGTATGTGAGGAATTGATGACACCTTTCTGAGTCAAAGCTGAATGCTTTATGAAGTAATTAGACTATGAGCAAATCACAACACCTATGAACATCAAATACCCAATGGAAGTTATTTGAATAAGCTGATAATCCAGTGGGTTACACAGTATGCATTTGTCCTTGTTGCTGCATTATTGACTGACGAACAGGATGCAGGCCAGTCTTCACACCTCACCCAAACCACTAAGCCATGTTGAATTTCACCTTTGAGCTGGTGGCATGGTCGCACAAGCATATGGATATGCACTCTTCTTCTATCTGAGAACTCACTCCTCTCTCCTCACCCAAATGTACTTATATCCTGTAGAGAAAAAGAGAATGTAGGCGCAAGGGAATTTTTAGAGAGAGGAAAGGATTTTGGGCTTTCCCAGTGGTACCGCGGCAAACACTTCCCCTGCAAGCTCTCTCCTGCTTGTCATATATGGTTTCAGAGAGCTAACCTTGCTTTGCGCTCCAAGGGAGCTTCAGGCAAGTGTCACTTTAAGTTACATAGGCTGCGAAATACCAGGAGCCAAGCTAACGTTCACTGATCTATGAGAAATCAAGTCAACTGCCGGTGTCTTCCACCGTCCTCGTAATCCTTAGGATTGGAGAGTCGACCCAGTGATTGAGGCTGTCCAGAAACATCTCCATAATGAGCAAGCCACCATTTAAACCATCTGGTTCAGGCAGAGTGACACAGAAACAATACTGTATATTGACGATGAAACAAGGAGCCTTGATGGACCTGGCTTTGATAAGGGAAAGGGCCTGCTAGTATAGATGCATTGGAAAAACAACCATTCCTTTCAAATAAAAATATGCATCTTTGCCTCTGTTTGCTCTTTGCCCATGCAATGAAAGGACAGTAACCTGTTTCAGAGTCCTTTAGATTGCATTATTTACTAGGCATATATTGCTTGGTGGAGTTACTGGTACCTGAGTCCGTGAGCTACACCTAGTGGCAAAGGTCTCGACTGGACAGATTATGAGAAGACGTTAATGTGATAGCCAGTCTGGACTGAAGGACATGGTACTATTATCCTGTTTGTGATAAAATAGGTTGTGTGTTGCAGCACACGTAGGTGGGGAGGAATGAAGACAAAATACATCATGTGCAAGTTCATAAACACAGAGAACACATCTGAAGAATGAGGGCACATTAGTAGCAGAGAAGTGCTATTAGTAAGAAGCCCGAACAAGGTTTATGTGGACAACGAATGTCATGTAAACAAGTACGGCTGTCACTGTATCTAAGACACAGTGTCTGCGTGCACCTCTACATGTTAATATCTTCTATTCCGGAGTGTCAAGTCTTGTCCAAATTCATCAGTGTGATATCTGCATGTGGCTTTTGTCGTGGTGCATGACATCGTCAGAGAGAGCAGCGTGCTGTAATAACTCGTCGGGATCAGAGGATCAGGTCACAGGTATGCACTGCACACATGAAGAGGACCAGCCGTCATTAGCACAGGAGGTTCAACCCTGTGGGTAAAAGGCTCTCTCCTCACACCCCAAATGAGTGTCAATCAATGGCAGCATTAGGCGAAGGTGTGAAAACACTCACTGTGTTTGTGTGATTGAGAAAGGGGCATTCAGAAAAAAAGGTACAGTACTAGAGAGAGGGAAAATTACATCCTTTCATCGTCCTATTTCATGACATTTAACATTTTCAGAAATGACACCATGCTACTGTAGCAATCGACAGAAGAAACAAATTGTGAACAAGTAACACGTGGGTGATGAATGATTGCTTCTCAATGACATTTGATTCTTTCATTTTATTTCTCAAAAACACCTTTGATCTGTATTTTATATCCTAGTTGGGCATGATTACCTTTTCATCTATATGTATGATGGTGGTGGCTGTGCTGTGGAGGTAAGGGATCAAATATTTTTTTTGCCAAAGAATTGCCTACCCTCAAATCAATGGCTGGTCTATTGAAACCTGGCTGGCAGCCATTAAGTCAGGCTACACAGTGTGACAAGTGCTGGGCTCTAAATGATGGAGGGTGAGGTGGCTCGATTGATTTCCATGAAAAATGTCACTCAGAGCTGGACACGTCTAGGTGAGTTCTCTGTTTTAAAGAACCAAAGTTTGCATAAATGTATGATAAGAGTCAGGGTGTATGGTCATACAGATTACACCAAGAGCAGTCTAGCACTCAAAAAACATTCACAGCAGTGAAAGACATCAAGCTATTCAATTACAATAATCTCATACTGTATTTGATCCAGTTTGCTATAGCAGGAAAATAATCCTGCAGCAAAACAGGAAATGTGAATTATTATGTGGATTATAATTAATGACATTTTTTTTAAGGAATTGTATTTAAACCTCAAATATACTACACGTTCCACATGTAGTTCTCATGCAACAGGGTGATCAAATTAAGATCCTACATCTGTAGGAATCAGATAATGTCTGTAGCATAATATTAAAGGATACTACACTGAATAAAAATATAAATGCAACATGTAAAGTGTTGGTCCCATGTTTAATGAGTTGAAATCAAAAATATCCCAAAATATCCCAGAAATGTTCCCTATGCACAAAAATGTATTTCAAATAGTGTGCACAAATCTCTTGTATTGAGCATTTTATACTTTGTCAAGATAATTCTTCCACCTGACAGGTGTGAAATATCAAGAAGCTGATTAAACAGCATGATCATTACACAGGTGCACCGATAGAGATGGTCACCTTGCTTCAGGTCCTTTAAGAAACTATGCAGTAATACATTTTTTTATGAATTATTTCTTACATTGTTAGCCCAGAAAATCTCAAGTGTTATTACATACAGCAGGACAGAACTATTGGATATAAAAGCGACGTCAACTTACCAACATTACGACCAGGACTACGACTTTCCCGAAGCGGAGCCTTTGTTTCGGACCTCCACCCTGGACATGGGATCTTATCCCAGAGGCTGACCCAAAACAACACGGTCGCCGCAAGAGAGGCAGACGGAGCGGCCTACTGGTCAGACTTAGAAGGTGAGCACACCATCCACCGCTTCTGAGCATATTACTCGCCAATGTCCAATCTTTAGACAACAAAGTGAAAGACATTAGGGCACAAGTTGCCTTCCAGAGAGACATCAGAGATTGTAACATTCTCTGTTTCACGGAAACATGGCTCACTCGGGATATGTTGTCAGAGTCGTTACAGCCACCCAGTTTCTTCATGCATCGCCCTGACAGAAACAAACATCTCTCTGGTAAGAAGAAGGGCGGGGGTGTATGCCTTATGATTAACGACTCATGGTGTAATCACAACAACATACAAGAACCCAAGTCCTTTTGTTCACCTGACCTAGAACTCCTTACAATTAAATGCCGACTGCATTATCTACCAAGATTATATTTGATTTGATTATAGTCACAGCCGTGTCTATGCCCCCCAAGCAGATACCTCGACGGCCCTGAAAGATCTTCACTGGACTCTATGTAAACTGAAAACCATATACCTTGAGTCTGCATTTATTGTAGCTGTGGATTTTAACAAAAATAATCTGAGAACAAGGCTTCCTAAATTCTATCAAAATATCGAATGCGTGACAAGAGCCGGTAGTATTCTGGACCATTGCTACTCTAACTTCCGCGATGCATACAAAGCCCTTCCCAAGCCTTCCTTCGGTAAATCTGACTATGTTTGTTGTCCCAACCTATAGAAATAAACTAAAACAGGAAATGCCCATGCTTAGGTCTGACCAATCGGATTCCATGCTTCAAGATTGCAACGATCACGTGGACTAGGATATTTTCCGGGTAGCCTCAGACAACAACATTGACGTATACGCTGACTCAGTGAGCGAGTTTATTAGCAAGTGCATCAGTGAAGCGTTAGTATAGAGTCAAATTAGAGTTGCAATTCAATGTCTCAAACACGAGACATATGTGGCAGGGTCTACAGTCAATCATGGATTACATAAATGAAACCAGCCCCATTTCAGACATCAAAGTCTTGCTCCCAGACAAATTAAACAACTTATTTTCTCCCTTTGAGGACAATACAGTGCCACTGACAGGGCACGCAATCAAAGCCTGTGGGCTCTCCTTCACCGTGGCCAACGTGACTAAAACATTTAAACATGTTTACCCTCGCAAGGCTGCCAGCTCAGACAGTATCCCTAGCCGCGTCCTCAGAGCATGCGCAGACCAACTGGCTGGTGTGTTTACGAACATATTCAATCAATCCCTATCCCAGTCTGCTGTGTCCACATGCTTCAAGATGGCCACCATTGTTCCTGTTCCCAAGAAAGCTAAGGTAACTAAACTAAATGACTATCGCCCCATAGCATTCACTTCTGTCATCATGAAGTGCTTTGAGAGACGAGTCAAGGATCATATCACCTCCACACTACCTGATACCCTAGACCCACTCCAATTTGCTTACCGCCCCAATAGGTCAACAGACGACGTAATAGCAATCACACTGCCCTATCTGGGCAAGAGGAATACCTATGTAAGAATGCTGTTCATTGACTACAGCTCACCATTCAACACCATAGTACCCTCCAAACTCATCACTAAGCTTGAGATCCTGGGTCTTGACCCCACCCTGTGCAACTGGATCCTGGACATTCTGACAGGCCACCCACAGGTGGTGAGGGTAGGAAACAACATCTCCAACCCGCTGATCCTCAACACTGGGGCCCCACAAGGGTGCGTTCTCAGCCCTCTCCTGTACTCCCTGTTCACCTATGACTGTGTGGCCATGCACGCCTCCAACTCAACCATCAGTTTTCAGACGACACTACAGTGGTAGGCTTGATTACGAACAACGATGAGACGGCCCACAGGGAGGAGATCAGGGCCCTCGGAGTGTGGTGTCAGGAAAACAACCTCTCACTCAGTGTCAACAAAACAAAGGTGATGATCGTGGACTTCAGGAAACAGCAGAGGGAGTATCCTCCCATCCACATCGGCGAGTCGGTAGTGGAGAAGGTGGAAAGTTTTAAGTTCCTTGGCATATACATCACGGACAAACTGAAATGGTCCACCCACACAGACAGTGTGGTGAAGAAGGCGCAATAGCGCCTCTTCAACCCCAGGAGGCTGAAAAAATTTGGCTTGTCACCTAAGACACACAAACTTTTAGAGATGCTCAATCGTGAGCATTCTGTCGGGCTGTATCACCGCCTGGTATGGCAACTGCTCCGCCCACAACCATAAGGCTCTCCAGATGGTAGTGTGGTCTGCACAATGCATCACCAGGGGTAATCTACCTGCCTTCCAGGACACCTACAGCACCTAATGTCACAGAAAGGCCAAAAAGAAAATCAAGGTCTACAACCACCCGAACCACTGCCTGTTCACCCCTCTATCATCCAGAAGGCAAGGTCAGTACAGGTGCATCAAAGCTGTGACCGAGAGACCAAAAAACAGATTCTATCTCAAGGCCATCAGACTATTAAACAACCATCACTAACAGAGTGGCTGCTGCCAACATACAGACTCAAATCTCTGGCCACTTTAATACATTTAATAAATTGTTTTAAAGGTATCACTAGTCACTTTAAATAATGACACTTTAATAATGTCTACATATCCTACATTACTTACATGTATCTACTGTATTCTATACCATCTACTGCATCTTGCCTATGCCGCACGGCCATCGCTCATCCATATATTTATATGTACATATTCTTATTCATCCCTTTACATTTGTGTGTATAAGGTAGTCGAATTAGTTAGTTTACTTGTAAGTTATTACTTTGTCGGAACTAGAAGCACAAGCATTTCTCTACACTCGCATTAACATCTGCTAACCATGTGTATGTGACCGATAAAATCTTATTTGATTTGATAAGAGGCCACTCTAAAATGTGTATTTTTGTCACACAACACAATGCCACAGATGTTTCAAGTTGAGGGAGCGTGCAATTGTCATGATGGCTTCATGAATGTCCACCAGAGCTGTTGCCAGATAATTACATTTTCATTTGTCTACCATAAGCCGCCTCCAATGTCGTTTTAGAGAATTGATCAGTACATAAAACTGGCCTCACAACCGCAGACCACGTGTAACCACGTCAGCCCAGGAACACCACATCCGGCTGCTTCACCTACAGGATCATCTAGAGCGGGAGTGGGTGTAAGGGGTGCTGAGCAGAATTTCTGTCTTTAATAAAGCTATTTTGTTGGTAAAAAGTGTGGCTGGGTACCCAGTGGGTGGGCCTGGCTCCCAAGTGGGTGGGCCTGTGCACATTAATGGTGAGCCTAGAAAGAACGAGGAAACATTAGGACTTCAGCAGTGAATATTCAGATTTTTGGCAGAACGCAGACACAATCTTTCTTCTTATGTAAAAAAAAATCAGGCCCAGTCCTGTGAAATAGATAGATTAGGGCCTAATTGTAACGGTGTTCGTCTGTTGAAGGAGAAGCGGACCAAAATGCAGCGTGGTGGTTACTCATGTTCTTTAATGAAAGTGAACGAGACATGAAATAACTTAGAATATTACAAAACAACAAACGGAACGAGAACCTATACAGCCTGTCTGGTGAACAACTACACAGAGACAGGAACAATCACCCACGAAAAAAACTCACAGAATATGGCTGCCTAAATATGGTTCCCAATCAGAGACAACGATAATCACCTGACTCTGATTGAGAACCGCCTCAGGCAGCCATAGACTACGTAGACACCCCACAAAACTCCTAAGACAAAAACACACCACAATAACCCATGTCACACCCTGGCCTGACCAAATAAAGAAAGAAAACACAAAATACTAAGACCAAGGCGTGACAGAACCCCCCCTAAGTCTGCATGGAGCAGCCCCATAGGGAGGGTCCGGGTGGGCGTCTGTTCATGGTGGCGGCTCCGGCTCATTTAAATGTCATACTTCCCCCTTTCCTGGGATAATCCACCCTGAACCATGTAACTAAGAACCCCACTGGACTGAGGGGCAGCTCGTGAAATAGGGGCAGCATGACTGAGGGGCAGCTCGTGACTAAGGGGCAGCTCGTGACTGAGGGGCAGCTCGGGACTGAGGGGAAGCTCGGGACTGAGGGGAAGCTCGGGACTGAGGGGAAGCTCACTGAGGGGAAGCTGGGACTAGGGGCAGCTCTACTGAGGGGCAGCCCAGCACTGAGGGGCAGCCCAGCACTGAGGGAAAGCCCAGCACTGAGGGAAAGCCCAGCACTGCCCAGCACTGAAAAGCCCAGCACTGAGAGGAAGCTCAGCACTGAGAGGAAGCTCAGGCAGGTAGTTGGCAGATTGGCTATCTGGAAGAGTGGTTGACTGGCAGATCTGGAAGAGTCTGGTTGAGGCAGATCTGGAAGAGTCTGACTGGCAGATCTGGAAGAGTCTGGTTGAAGATCTGGAAGAGTCAGGCAGGGGTCAGTAATCCAGATAGGTGGGGCAAAGGTACAGGATGGTAGGCATGCTCAGAAAAACGGTCAAAACCGGGACAACAGGAACACATTCAAGAGACAGGAATCAAGGGAAAACCACTGGTAGGCTTGACGAAACAAACAGAACTAGCAAGAGAAAAACAGAGAACGCAGGTATAAATACACAGGGGATAATGGGGAAGATGGGTGACACCTGGAGGGGGGTGGAGACAATCACAAAGACAGGTGAAACAGATCAGGGTGTGACTGATTCATGATGACATCAATGCATTGGATATTGGATAGTTCCAGAGAAACTACAATGTCACATAAGGCACCGGTGGCTTAATTAATACATGTTTTTAATTAAATCAGTGAGGGCTCCAACTATCCACAGATGATTGTTTTCTATAATTATGTAATTAGGTCTGGTGGTTGAGAACACCTGGTAATGAGAGGGAGAATGTTGTTAGTGAAGCACTAGCGGGGAGGAAAACAACATAAATGGACACACAATACACTGGCTCAATCGATGTATGCTTCTAACTCATTCTGAAGGCCTTTTGAAGTATAGTCCTATTAAAATTGCACCATTACAAAATCAGCTGAGAAAAGGCTTTTAGGTGATCAGCATCATGCTGTCAGTTCAGTGAGTGTTAGTCTGAGGCTGTGCTAACATACAAACTGGGCAATATGGGCCTCCTTCTCACTGGCAGATTGTTTCAGTAGGCACAAGACCAATTGGCCAAAGACACGCTGTTTAATTTTTCACCACACTGCAAAATCACAGAGTATTAAAATGCATAGAAAGATTGAAGTCATTAATAACAAATGGTAAGCTACAGTCAATCCCTCCACGACACACACACACACACACACACACACACACACTACAGACACATACATACGCTTTTTTCATCCACAAGGTTTAACTGGTAATTTATGTTAATATATCAGAAATATAACTGTTGCCGCATCAGTGATGCATAATTATGCTTTGTGATTCAGCCATCATTTGTAATAAAGCAAATCATAAAAATCATTATAAATCATTATGACGTGTGCAGACCGTGAATGAGGAAATACATTGTAGATTCACTGAGTGTACAAAACATTACGAACACCTGCTTTTTCCATGACAGACTGACCGAGTGAATACAGGTGAACGGTATGATCCCTTATTAATGTCACTTGTTAAATCCACTTCAATCAGTGTAGATGAAGGAGAGGAGACAGGTCTAAGAAGGATTCATAAGCCTTGAGACAATTGAAACATGGATTGTGTATGTGTGCCATTCAGTGGGTGAATGGCAAAAGACATAAGACAAAAGATTTAAGTGCCTTTGAACGGTATATGACAATATGTGCCAGGCGCACCAGTTGGAGTGGGTCAAGAACTGCAACGCTGCTGGGCTTTTCACGCTTAACAATTTCCCATGTCTATCAAAAATGGTCCACCACCCAAATGACATCCAGCCGACTTGACACAACTGTGGGAAGCATTGGAGTCGACATGGGCCATCATCCCTGTGGAACGCCTTCGACACCTTGTGGAGTCCATGCCCGATGAATTGAGGCTGTTCTGAGGGCCAAAGGGGGTGCAACTCAATATTAGGAAGGCTTTAATTCTAAAGCCTTTGTCTGACACCTAGCAATACCTAGCAATAGGATGGGTGAGCTACTATGGATAGTGCAGCTTGTCATAGGTTTGCAGTGTGTCCAACACCAGCATAGCTTCACATGAAGATGGGTAACAGAACAGACATGATTTGTTGGAAGCCAGCGCCATTGTTTTTCAAGAAGTTCCACATAGTTATTTTTGGAGGCTTTAATTTATGCTAAGCCCTTAGTTGCCCCTCTGAGGCCGCTGTGACATAATGCTATAAGTCACCATAGACACTGACAATAGCTACGGGGGACCGGCCAGCTCCATTTTTGAAGACTGTTGAATCATTTGGAAAAAGATGTCACTTATTTGCTATTAAGTGCTTTGCTGTTATTAGCCTGGGGCAATGGCTGGCCAAGACAAATAACCCTCTTGTGCTGTAGCAGAATTCATGCCAGGTTAAACAACGAAACATGAGAAACACTGCACAATGTTTTTAACATTGCTCCAATTTCGCTGTCACACAAAATGGCTTTCAAAGACGGGTACATTTTATTACTGCGAACACATTGTCACCAATGCTCACTAAAGTCAAGATGTCGTGTAAGATGTTAGACCCGCCAGATGTCATGAAAGATGATCTGTATTATTGGAAGTTTCAAAGGGCATTAGAGAAGATGACCTAACCAGTTAGAGGGAAAACAGTGAAAATAGAATTAGCTGGTCTCTTACTTTAAATATATAATGTCTACAATATGGCTGGTAGATTATCAGAGGTTAAAAACAAAGGACAGAATTTAAGCGTTGTGTTTAGTATTTCAAAGGGCACAAAAACTAAACCACCCATATCTGTAACTGCTATTAATGAACGTCTGTCTACAAACCTGTTGTTTTGGCAAGATCTCCACACCTTTACTCTTTGCAGATTGGCGGATAGAAAATGTCTTCCTAGATGTCCTACAGGTACAGTATAATGGTCTTATCTGACACATAATGATTAGCATTGGTATGATTGTGAATGACCCATAATTACACCACATGCTAGATGAGCATTAGGTCATGGACTTTAAGTGAAGCCACGAACATGGCTCTGAAGTGTATTAATGGGATATATTTGGTATTTTGCCCTGGCACAGTGATGACAAATTCTAGGGTAATTAGGCTACTGACTGATGGGGAGGGAAAGAGTGATGATGAAAAGAGCCTGTCACTCATTCTATTACACTATAGTACAACTTGCAAAACAGCAACAATATGATATGTAATTGTATATTCCCTATACATTGTAATGGTTAAATATAATATAACTGAATATAATCACCTCACTAAATAACTGATTACAACACAGTATTTTGCAAATGTATTTAGTATTCTGTAGGGTAGCACCATTGTGTCGCCGGAAGACAGCTAGCTTCCGACCTCAATACAAAACCTAGGAGGCTCATTGTTCTCACCCCCTTCCATCGACTGTAACTATGACAACTTCCGGAGGAATCCTTTGATTGTACCCCCAATCAAAGGATCAGATAATTAATCAAGTACTGAAAGAATAAGCTACAGCTAGCTAGCACTGCGGTGTATAAAATGTGGTGAGTAGTTGACTCAAAGAGAGAGAAAGACAATAGTGGAACAGTTTTGAACAAATGCATTTATTCCAAAATGGAGAAGCAAGAGAGTAAGTTAACAGCTTCACTTACTTAGGCAGCAAATGCAGCTAGCTAGTTTAGCCTACTGAAACACCCTGCTCAAACAGAGGGATGCTATGTTAGCTAGCTGGCTATGACTTTCCAACACAACACTGGACCTCTTCCTTGTCAAGGTCAGCTTTTGGTATTACAAATGTATTGCCACCGGGGCCCACTGGTGTAACTGCTTACTGACTGTATACTAACATTACGCCATGATTGTAGCGGGTTTACTAACGCATTAGTTCTATTAGCTATGCTGACTATGATGTTACTTTAGCAAATATGGTGACAACGATGTGTGTATTTTGTATTTTGGCTTGGAAAGGTTTTTACGCCTGGTAACCATACAGCTGATGTGTTATGCATTGAAGTCCACAAGCGAAGGGAAGAGAAGGAAGAGTGAACTCTGTTTACGTGTGATCAGAGGTGTATTCATTCTGTTTATTTTGTTGAAAAACTGTCCTTAAACGGAAGCAAATGGAATAAAAGGGGATCAACGAACCTGGATTTGCAACTGTTGGACTAATGATTAGACCCTGTATGCAGGCAAGAGTGTGCAAAGCGGTATTGAATGTCACTGTCGGTCATTTCAAATTTGTCTCTCGACCTGTGTGCACCTACGTTGTAATCCTTCATTCATAGGCTAGCTTGTCGCAATCTCATGATGGGTATAGAGAATATTTGAGTATCATGCAGTAGCCTAAACCTATCGCAGTTACATTGAACTGGGTGAATGGAATATGAATGAGAGTCATCCGTGTTTTACTCTTACTGACATTTCAAGGTCAGTCTCCCACAGCAACATTAAGACTTTTGGCAATCATTTCAGTCATGTCACTCTCAGTGGGACTCTATGGGACATGGATGACAGTGCAGTCTCTGACCCATGTCGAGGTATGAATCTAATGTTTGGGTTGGCAGACACAGCGTCTAAATACATTTAGAGAATTGTTATTGCTGACGGAATTAGCTTAAAGTCTGTTGTCTGCCTGCATATGGGTTGAATTCCTCCAGTTCTCCTTGTGGTACAGTGTGGGTAGGTGTCACACACACACATGTTCATGTTCAACAATATTTTGTACAGACCAACATCATTAACAAAGATCATCAACTACTGAAGGTTGGAAGGATTTTGAAAGACTATTGATTAGATTCGGATATAAATTCCTTGTATATTCCTTTCATGGCCTGTTTGCAAAAGAAGTAAGAAAATTAATTCCTAGGACACCAGGGAAAACCCCTTCGGTAAATACAGTGAAGGTAATTACGTCTGGAGCAGCTTGCCTTGATTGTTGTGAGAGGAGCTGGTTGAAAGAGCAGCCGGCACTAATGTAGGTCCACATCTTGCATCTCATACCCCGGCTTTGTGGGATCCATGTAGAGCTGACCAATCAAACGGATTATGCAGGCAGAAAGAAGGTCCTGCTGGAACGGCATGAAGCAAATCAAATATTGTCATTTTGATAGATGATTTATTGCCGGGACAACTTTCGCTACCACTCTACTATTTATGTCTTCACAGCAATTAAACTAGGTGCCTGGACAGAGAAAAGACTGGGCAATGTTAAAGTACTGACTGCAGAGGATAAATTAATTCATCTTAAAATGGTCCATGTCTGAACACAAGGGAGTAAAGGCAAGTTTAACAATGGCACATGGATTATGACATTTTCATCATCTAATCATTCTGCCTCCTATCATCAATTTTGCGGCACACAAATTGGCTCAAATTGGTTAGGGTGATTTTATGAACACGTTGGCATTAACATTTTATCTGGTATTTGTTCTTTGTGATCAGATCAGATCTGCAAGACACTGCAGATACGCAAGACATTTCATTCTGCCAATGAGTCATCATTTCATGAGTATTATACTTTAATAAATGTGTTATTATTGATGGAAAGCACCCAGGCAATTTGGTTGATAAACAAAAATAGAGAACCAGTTCAAAATGTAAAATGTTTTGTGCGATAAATCATGTTACTGGTCACTTATTTCATGCACCTGCAGCATGTTTTCCCCTAACTAAGTTCTAGGAATGTCACGCAGACTGATGATAATCTTCTCAAACAATGGCCCTCGTGCTATGCAACTGGATGATAATTATATTATATTATATATTTTTTTTTAAAGCAGGGAGTGTCCACGTCAATTGACAACTGCTCCTCTCCACAACTCCTATGGAAAATCCAATTTTACACACCACAGCTTTTGTGGAGTACTTTCTCACCCACCCTATTTTTATAAAGACGTTCTGATTTTATTAACCTGTAAATACAGTGCACTGCCACATGGCATGCATAGAGATCCATCAAAATACGGCTGAAAAAATGTAGCTCCAAATATTATATCACATCAGTGTCTTAGCCTTTCGCTTTCTCTCACTTTTATTTCTCATTGTTCCTCTACGTCACTGGTCCATAAAAAAAAGTATGCATCATAAGAGTGAAATAACTCAAGCTTATATGGATGAAACCCAGCCCTTAATGAATGACTAACCATCTGAATTCTTTAGCAATACAAGACCATCGTCTGACCATCGCTTAATGAGAGGTCTGGTTAGCAGATATCACTGAATTTGTTCACGAAATGTGTCATTCTAATGCTTGAGAGACAGTGTTCTTTTGCAGAGTAGAGTAACTCGTTTATGTATATTTTTCTCTCCTCTTGCTCAACCGTTTTCTGGTCTTTAGTACCTCAATGCCATCCTGTCGGTCTCTACGGGTATGTGTCTGGTCACTAGTGGAAAGTCCCACCTCTCTGTCAAGAGTGAATTCGGGGTGATCACTTACGACACATACAGTGGCATTTGAAAATATTCAACCCCTTGGCATTTTTCCTATTTTGTTACCTTACAACCTGGAATTAAAATTGAATTTTGGGGGGTTTGTATCATTTGATTTACACAACTTGCCTACCACTTTGAGGATGCAAAATATGTTTTATTATGAAACAAACAAGAAGTAAGGCAAAAAACAGAAAGCGTACATAACTATCCCCCCCCCCAAAGTCAATACTTTGTAGAGCCACTTTAATAATGGATTTAATGGTGCTCCGTGGGATGTTCAACGTTTTGGATATTGTTTTATAACCCAACCCTGATCTGTAGTTCTACACAACTGTGTTCCTGACCTGTTTGGAGAGCTCCTTGGTCTTCATGGTGCCACTTGCTTGGTGATGGCCCTTGCTTAGTGGTGTTGCAGACTCTGGGGCCTTTGAGAACAAGTGTATGTATACTGAGATCATGTGATAGATCATGTCACAGTTAGATTGCACACAAGTGGGCTTTATTTAACTAATTATGTGACTTCTGAAGGTAATTGGTTGCACCAGATCTTATTTAGGGGTGTCATAGCAAAGGGGGTGAATACATATGCATGCACCCCTTTTATTTTTTAAATGTTTTTGAAACAAGTGATTTTTTTCATTTCACTTCACCAATTTGGACTATTTTGTGTATGTCCATTACATGGAATCCAAATAAAAATCTACTTAAATTACAGGTTGTAATGCAACAAAATAGGAAAAACGCCAAGGGGGATGAAAACTTTTACAAGGCACTGTACCTCCAGCAGAGATGTTAATGTCTTTTTCTCTCACCTATTTCTCTATCTGCCATTGGCCTGAGGACAGATGTCTGTCAGATGACAAGGCCTACTCCATCAGCCGCCTAACCTCCACAAGCTATGCACATAGCACACTGAACAATGATTAAGCATGGCTTCCAAAGTGTTGTGTAGTAATCAAAAAAGCCCAAAGCATAACATCCTTTCTGTGATCATATTTCATACTAATTAGCATAATATTATTATCTCTCGTGACAACGCTTCATGCTACAGCATGGCATTTCATTAGAGAGAATACATTGCATTCACTTGCATATTGTCTTGATTCAAAATATTGATTGGTGACTGAAAATGGAGGGTTCACTCAGAAGGGAGGGGTTCCCTAAGGGTTCTTTGGGAAGGGTGATGGTTTTACATGGAACCAAAATTACTCAGAGAATCCTTTGAGCCCTTCAATGGTTATTTGCAGTTCACAAAAGGGTTCTTTAATATTTAAGTGATGATTAAATTGTAGGTGTGGCGGTTCATTCAAATATTCTGGGGCATGGTTTGAGCACAACTCTTTTTGTGCAACCGTGAGTCAGTGTCATTCCAGTTTATCTAAACTGTTGTGTTATGCCATGACATGTTATAAACAGTATGATTATGGCCAATGATGGTGTCTTGTAAAATAAACACTAATGGCCTTAGCAATTGAATAAATCAGAGGTTCTCAATGCTGTCTTCAGGAATCTGTTATGGTTACAAGCCAATGAACCCTTTTTCGACACTAGGTAGAACCATTTGCATTTACTGCTTACTGGTGATAATTCCCATTTGCTCATCAGCTGCACATACAGGGTAGCAAAACAGTGGGATGTTGCTTCATTGTATTATTTGCAATTAGATAAGACTTCTCTTAAATTATGATGAGATGTCGGAAAAACTGCGTATGTGACTAATTTCAGGAAACGAGGTGTATGTCGTGAGTCACTACTTCACAGGAGCACCATTTGGACGTAAACTTCTTATTTTGAATAAAAAAAATTATTGCAGAAATGTGAACATGTGAACTTTCATGTGCCTTAGTAACAAACTTGTATGCCATCTGTAAATATCATAATAATTGTTAAATGAAGAGCCTAGTTGGTTTAGCCATGGAAAATGGCAGCAACCTTCCCTCTAGCCATGATTGGCTGAGGTAATGAGTGGGCTGTAAATGCCGAGAGATGAGTTCAGATTGGTCTGCCATGTAGCACGCTTCTGTCCATAACAGGAGATGGTCAGTATGAGTAGGTATGCCTTTTGAACACAGCTTTTTTGAAAGACAACATGTAGTAGAACTGCATAAGTGTTGCTCTCCACTTTCTGGGGGACCGAGTTTTAAAATGAGTGGATTTAGATTATGATAGCTAAGGAGATTGAGAAAATTCTGGTGTTTGATTGCAAATATGCAAACGGAGTCGAAAAGAGAACACAGAAGGCTGTTGAATAAAACCTGTCCCTTGGATTACATCTTCAAACTAAGGGTAACTATGGCATCCATGATAGAAAGGGAGAAGCATCCATGCAAGTATTTGGGTAAGAGAGTCTAGCTAACTACATTTTCAGATATTGCATGTTTCGAATTTTGTCAGAAAGTCATTTTCATTTCAAGTTAAAATGTATTGTTAGCTAGCTAGTTAATGTTACGTGTATGATCTGTGTAGTAATATTATTTGTATCTCAGAGCCATTTGTACTGCTAGTTATAGCCTAAGGTTAGCTAGCAAACATTGAACCTGGTTGGTTAGCTACCTGCAGATTCTTGCAGGATAGTAAAGCTATGAATTGGGATTATGGTTCATTTTTTAGCTAGCTAGCCACCCTTTCCCCTCATCGTCCTAACAACTGTGCCATAGAACTCCTACCCGGCGACACACCTCTCCGGGGTAGTCTGTACTCCCTCTCGACCCCTGGAGCAACAGTCATGGACAATTACATCGGGGAGTCGCTTCAGGAAGGTTTAATTTGTCCCTCTACATCCCTTGCAGTCTTCTTCTTTGCGGGTAAGAAGGATGGAGGCCTGCGTCCCTGCATCGATTACAGAGGGCTGAACCAGATTACAATCAAGAATCGTTACCCCCCTACCCCTAATGTCCTCCGCATTGGAGTTGGTCCAATTCTTCACCAAACTGGACCTCTGCAATGCTTACAATCTGGTGAGAATCAGGGAGGGAGATGCGTGGAAGACTGCCTTTAACACCACTAGTGGCCATTATGAGTATATGGTCATGCCCTTTGGATTATTTAACTCACCAGCAGTCTTTCAAGCACTGGTCAATGACACCCTGAGTAGTATGTTGAATCGGTTCGTCTTTGTTTTCCTCAACAATATCTTGATCTTCTCCAAGACCCTTCTAGAACACATACTGCATATCCGCCAAGTCCTGAGACGCCTCCTGGAAAGTCAACTATATGTCAAGATAGAAAAGTTCCATGTATCCCAGGTTTCCTTCTTGGGTCACCATCCAAATGGACCTGTAAAGATTGAGGCGGTTGTCGACTGGCCCCGTCCCAACTAACTCAAGCAGATCCAGCGGTTCTTGCGGTTTGAAAATGTTTCCAAGTTTTTTATATGCAACTTTGGTGGGGTGGTAGGTCCCAAATCTGTTTATGCTGGACCCCTGAGGCTGACAGGGCATTCATGGAGCTCAAGGGACGTTTCACCTCTGGATCCATCCTCATTCATCCGAATCCGACTCGCCCTTTATCATGGAGGTGGACAACTCGGGACACCGGAGCAGGGGTGGTCCTTTCACAGCGGAACAAGGAGGACAAGAAACTGCACTCATGCTCCTTTCTCTCCAAGCGGTTCTCACCAGTGGAACGCAATATACGATGTAGGCAACTGGGAGTTCTTGACAGTTAAGTGGGCTCTTGAGGGGTGGAGACACTGGTTGGAGTGGGCACCTCATCCTTTCGTGATGTGGACAAACATAAGAACTTGGTCTCCATTCAAGAACCCAAGAGGTTGAATGCTTGCCAAGCTAGGTGGGCTCTGTTTTTAACAGCTTTGATTTCACACTAGCCCGGGATCCAAGAATCAGATGTCTTAAAGACACGATGTCTTTAACGAGGAGAAGGACACCGAGCCCATCATCCCCAGCTCACACATTGTGGCCCCTGTGATATGAAGTATTGAGACCACTGTCCGACAAGCACAGACCGGAGAACCTGACCCACTAACATACTTTACATTCTGCTGTCACCCCGTCCCGGGTACTACAATGGGGACACTCTTCTAAATTATCAGGGGTTAATCGGGCACTGGAGTTCCTGAGGTGGACATTCTGGTGGCCCAACATGATGTAGAATGTGTGATCCTTTGTTTGCCAGCCTGCTCCATCTGTGCCAAAAGCACGTCCTCACATCAGCGACCGGTCGAGTTGCTCCAACCTCTGCCCATCCCCAGCCTGCCCTGGTCTCATCTGTCTGTTGACTTTATCACAGGGTTACCTCCATCTCAAGGGTTTACCACTATCCTGGTGGTCGTGGATCAATTCTCCAAGGCAGCCCATTTCATCAACTTACCCAAGTTGCCTTCAGCGAAGGAGACCGCTGATCTCATGGTTGCCAATGTCTTTCGACTACACAGACTTCCCTCAGATCGTGGGCCCCAGTTCACCACACGGTATTGGAAGGCCTTCTGGTCCCTGTTGGGGGCATCGGTGAGGCTCTCCTCGGGGTTCAAGCCTTAGTTGAATGGGCAAATTGAGCAGGCCAACCAGGAGCTGGAAAGGTTCCACCACTGTCATGGTTCTTCCTGGAACCAGGGAGCAGCAGAGACCACCATAGATACTTTTATTGGACTCAGGTGTGTCTTATAACCAAAATATATAGAAAACAACGATATCTAAGGTCATGGCGTGACAATCAGGAATCCCAGTTGCACAATAAATGTTTGTTTTGTTCGATAAAGTCCATCATTTATGTCCAAATACCTTCTTTTTGTTCATGCGTTTAGCCCAGTAATCCAAATGCATAATGCACGATCACTTGTTTAGACAAAATGTCAAAAAAGTGATCAGCTCATGGTTGAAACAGCTCTCATTCTCTTCTCCTTCAAAGTAGAAGCCTCAAACAAGATTCTAAAGACTGTTGACACCCCGGGAAGCCTTAGGAAGTGCAATATGACCCCATAGAGGCTGTATATTCGATAGGCAATGACATGAAAAACTACAAATCTCAAATTTCCCACTTCCTAATTAGATTTTTTTCTCTGGTTTTTGCCTGCCATATGAGTTATGTTATTTTCACAGACATCATTCAAACAGTTTTAGAAACTTCAGAGTGTTATCCATCCAAATCTACTAATTATATGCATATTCTAGCTTTTGGGCCTGAGTAACAGGCAGTTTACTCTGGGCACCTTTTTATCCAAGCTACTCAATACTGCCCCCCAGTCCCAAAGAAGTTATCCACTGATTCCTTGTCTGGTCTCTTCTCTGCACCTGTGACCAACCTTACCACGTCACATAACCAGCTCTGCTAGGGCGAGTAAATTGGTCAGAGTGAACTGTTCTCTCATTTAAAGAGATGGGTGGGGCTAAAGTGTAAGAGGGTGTGAATGATGCTGAATGGGTGTAGACAAAGAGAAGCTCTCCAGTAGGTACCAAAACATTCAAGGGCCATTTTTGCAAAAGTGAGTTTACAAGTTTATCAACTTTCAAAGCACAATTACTTTGCCATTGTTCCTCAACTGTACTGTATGCTATACCATTCTCTAGCTCTGAGTCTCTACTTTTGTCCAATGTAAAAAACACAATTTCAAATTTTTCTGCATAAGACCAAATCGAGCCAGTCAGTCACATATAATATCAACAATTCTAAACAAGAATATAGTAATAAGAATTGACTGTAAGATAATAAGATGGATATATAAGAGATGGAATAATAGATAACAAAATGACCTAAAATAGTTCTAACCTCTGTCTCTTTCATCAGAGGTTTCAATGTAAGTCATTTACGGCTCCTTTTGGGACCTCTTAATTGACCTTCTTTTCGAAACTGAAAATGAAAGGATTATTTTTATTCTGCTTTTTCTTCTGAAAAATGAGCTAATTAAAAGAGAGAATAAGTTATTGGGGCAAGTTCATTGTAATAATGGGCACAATCATAGCGATTCACAAGTTTCCAACATCAACCTGTAAGTGGACTCAGTAATTTGCCTATCTTAACAATATGATCTGACATCGACAGCCATTACTTAGTCTGGGTAGAGTGAACTGCAACTGGCTTTTAAAGCTCTTGCCAAGAAACTAAAGGGCTCTAACGTATTTTTAGCCATCGTTTAACACACTGGTAATTTAATACACACCATATTATAATATGCTTTCAGGAGTACACAGAAGTGAAGCATAACTTGATATTGATGATACATCCTTGTGTGTGCAATGTCTTATACCTTATTTATGACTAACTGAACAATGCATCTCCACGAGTAGCCTAGTTCAAGCTCTCACATGACTGAACATGTTTGATTATGATCTATTTGGTTGACTACGCAGTAAAGAGCTATGTTGCGCTGTCTAATTCATGATGGTTCGGGACCGCTCATTATCCTATATCATCTCATGAATGCATTCTTGAGAATTACTTATCATGATATACCTATCCAATTATATCTTAATTGGCTCCTGATTTAGAAAGCAACAACAAATAGGTTTGTGAGTTTATGTGTGGACATTGAGAGACAGAGCTCAGATGCCATGGATTGCCTAGTTAATTATTACTCAATGTATGTCTACAAATGCCAAGCAGATGGCTTGGCATTGCTAGAATTAATGTGCTCGCAAATATGTCAGTAGCATGCTCAATTTGGCCCACATGGCAGAAGCTTTGTCTTGTTTTCTTTCCTTCTTGTTTCATGTCCCAAAGTGAAGCAGAAAGGCCTTTTCGTTCACTGTTTACTTACTTATTCATCGTACATTCCACATACAATCTAGAGACAGAGAGTTCAGGGTACGCATTCTTGTTACGACAGTAATAGATCCAAAACTCAACATCTAATTATTGGGGTTCCAAGATTTGCAACAATGTGATGTACAGTAACAGCTCAGAACAACATCTGATTGTTGTTTGTGCTATACTCACAAAGAACTACTCCAAGATTGTTTGCACAGCTACTTGCTCGGGGGTGCTAGTTATATGCATGGCAGATCACAAGCTTGAGTCTATGTTGTACTCCCTGATCCAGAATGAATAGACCACCATCATTAGCCTGCAATGCACCGTAGAGCAGAAGAAATTCTATAAAATTCTGCTTGTATGTTTGCATGGGTTAGATCAAAATTACAGCACGCTGAGTTACCTAAGTGCAATTACCAGCTTTGGGACATAGTAAGCGTCAACTCCTTTCTTGCGTTTGTCAAAGCTAATAAAGAAGAACCGTGCTGAGCATGTAATGATGCACTAAAACAATACAATACAAGATAGTAAATCATCTATAAATCAGACACACAGATAACAAGAAACAAATGTGAGCCAACAGATGTCAATTTGGTTTCTCAAATGACTGCCTCTACTTCTCTGATAGAGTTCAGTGTGTCAAATCGGAGGGCCTGTTGTCCGGGCCTCTGGCAGTTTCTATGGGGGTGCCACAGGGTACAAATCTTGGGCCGACTCTCTTCTCTGTACACATCAATAATGTTGCTCTTGCTGCTGGTGTCTCTGATCCACCTCTACGCAGATGACACCATTCTGTATACTTCTGGCCCCTCTTTGAACACTGTGTTTACAACCCTCCAGACGAGCTTCAATGCCATACAACTCTCCTTCCGTGGCCTCCAACTGCTCTTAAATACAAGTAAAACTAAATGCATGCTCTTCAACCGATCGCTGCCTGCACCTGCCCGCCTGTCCAGCATCACTACTCTGGACGGTTCTGACTTAGAATATGTGGACAACGACAAATACTTAGGTGTCTGGTTAGACTGTAAACTCTCCTTCCAGATTCACATCAAACATCTCCAATCCAAAGTTAAATCTAGAATTGGCTTCCTATTTCGCAACAAAGCATCCTTCACTCATGCTGCCAAACATACCCTTGTAAAATTGACCATCCTACCAATCCTCGACTTCGGCGATGTCATTTACAAAATAGCCTCCAATAACCTACTCAATACATTGGATGCAGTCTATCACAGTGCCATCCGTTTTGTCACCAAAGCCCCATATACTACCCACCACCAAACACCACTGGCTCCAGGTCATCCACAAAACTCTGCTAGGTAAAGTCCCCCCTTATCACAGCTCGCTGGTCACCATAGCAGCACCTACCTGTAGCACACGCTCCAGCAGGTATATCTCTCTGGTCACCCCCAAAACCAATTCTTCCTTTGGCCTCCTCTCCTTCCAGTTCTCTGCTGCCAGTGACTGGAACGAACTACAAGAATCTCTGAAACTGGAAACACTTATCTCCCTCACTAGCTTTAAGCACCAGCTGTCAGAGCAGCTCACAGATTACTGCACCTGTACATAGCCCACCTATAATTTAGCCCAAACAACCACCTCTTCCCCTACAGTATTTATTTATTTTATTTATTTATTTTGCTCCTTTGCACCCCATTATTTCTATCTCTACTTTGCATATTCTTCCACTGCAAATCTACCATTCCAGTGTTTTACTTGCTATATTGTATTTACTTCACCACCATGGCCTTTTTTGCCTTTACCTCCCTTATCTCACCTCATTTGCTCACATTGTATATAGACTTATTTTTCTACTGTATTATTGACTGTAAGATTGACCTGGTTAAATAAAGGTGAAATAAATAAATAAATAAAAATTACAATACGGGATCAAGTTAAATTGCCCCCTAAATTGGGTGGGCTTGCAATGGTGTAAGACTAAAAGTAACCCATGATATAGTATTTCCTTTCTAGAACAAAATGTTGACTATTTACACTAATGTCCCTGATCAGCTGTCCCCTCTTGTCATTCCTCACACGATGTATGCATCAGCACACTCTTGCACTCATATTAGAAATAAAGAGAAACATTTATGCAGTGAGTTCCATTTCCCACTCCCATATACTGCTAAACCACATCGTTTCATGCACTCAAAGCGGGATGCTGAACTTTGAATTGGACTGCAAATACCCCCTGGCCTCCGCCAGCTCCCTTCTGGTCCTCTGAGATGCCTATGACCTCGTCTGAACCTAGAGCATGGAGGAACTATCATATTAGGGAGCATGTCTCAGCTCAAAGCTGCTTCGGCTAATGTCCTCGGTTGGTGGAGCCAGCCTGAATAAAAGTAATCTCTTGCAATCACGTGAATCTCGTCTCTACATGCTGTACCATTGTAGTATTTAAGGCAAGGTGGTTTTGGCCAATTGTACCGTGTTTTCCCCTGCCTCGCAAGTATCCCTTGTATGGGAGTTCATGAGAGAGAGAGAGAGTTTTAGCAGCCGTTGTTGTAGTCACAAGCGAAAGGGCAGTAGACCAACATACACAGGCACAATGCAGCTGCAACTTGCATAACTTAAAATGCCACTATCACAAGTTTTTTTTTTAAACACTGCACAACAACAACAACAACAACAAAAATCGAACAAGTATTCATAGCAGCGTTCAAACGTGTGACTGGAAAATGTGAAAACCAATGAATAGCAAGTTGGATGTTTGTCCATTCTCAATGTTCAATTTTGTCAGCAAAGGCATTGTCAGCTGAAATAATTTAAAGAATGCTAGTTGCATAAGGTTAAACTTGTCCAGGGTTTCCCACTGCTCTACTGTTGGTGAGTTGTACTTTGTTTGCGAGTTTTTGTGTGTGCTTTCTTCTGTCAAAGTTAGCTTCCTAAAAGATTCATGAATGGAATTTGACGTGACAATTTAAAAGTCAGTTGCATAAGCTGACACCAAGCTGTCGTGACTGTCATGATGACACCCACTTTGTCATGATAATTACAGTGTTACGTAGCCCTGATGAGGGATCATTTCAAGTACAGTGTAAAACAAATATCACGCTGTATAAAATGACATACTACAACCATAGTACATAATCACTTTCCAGGTAGTGCTTTGGTGAGTAAGAATTTGACAAGGAGTAGTGTGGATATGACAACATCCTCTCTAGTGGAACATTTGTTGTTGTTGAAGGGAACAGGAGCGCAGTGAGGCCCATACTTGAGGCCTAGCTTGTTAGAGTAAAAAGGGATGATCACTCTCTCTGATGACAGCCATATGGCTAGGAGCAAAGCCCAGTCCTGGGATTTGGCCTCTCAGGATTCCGAACCCTCTGTAAGGCAACTATACCTGCAGCAATGTGCTGTAACAGAATGGAAAAAGAGCTTGACTTTGATGGTGGAAAAAGCATTGGATAATGAAGTCAGATTATGGCTATAACAGTCTTATTGAGCAGTGTGTTCTATTTCCTGTTATCCCCACACAAAGAACCTGTTCATAAGCTTTCTTCTATGGACAAATTGAAGGATAACTTCCATTTAAAAGGTTTAACAGTAGTTGTTATTTTCATGAAAACATTTCAAAAAGTTACTTCTCTCAGTCCCCAACAAATACATACTGCCTGGTATGTGTAATGGTGTGTCCATTCAGTTGTGTTTTTAGTCAATCTTCTGGTTACCAGTGGGTGATAATCTAAGAGGTTTAAATGGATTATGCCCAAACTGCATGGCTCAATTTGTGTAGAGGGTGGAGAATACAACTAGAATATGTACATGCCAAACCCTGTCATTTTGCACATATTTTTGAATGTCACATGTTGCTATCGTTGGCACAGAGCACAGAGGGGGACAGAGCTCAGAAATATGGCAAAAACACAAATACCACCAGAGGGTTGTGACACAGCAGAAAGGGCAAATGTGCCACACAATGGCTTCCATTGGGGAATGGCAGGCAGGCTTTACCAACACATACAAACAATCACCAGTTCGCCACTCCTGTTTAAAGCATGACCAGCTAGATGTGACACCAAACAGAGAGACACACACCGAGGAACAGTTTGGAGTCACTTCCCCAACAGAAGGCATCCCTTACACCCTTTACCTCCACAAAAAAAGTGCTTTACTGTCTCTCCAGGCCTTGTAAAACGTTCCCTTTATTCTTGCCCTCCCTCTATTGTTCCATTCCCACTGCAGGATCTTAGCAGTCAGAAGGAAAACAGACCCAGTGGTGGTTTTTCAATTGAATTGTCAGAAGTTTTAATAATTCCTGCAAAATAAAAGGGCAGAGAACCTTTGTGAAGTCACTTCACCCGGAACGCTCCACTGGGGGTCTCTGGCGAACCCTGCATTGCAAAGTGTGCTCTGTTATCCTGTCTTGCCTATGTGTCTGCCCGTGCCGCTGAGTTTGTCCTTCCTTCAAGAACACCCCTCAGCAGTGGAAACAGTGTCAGAGCGACAGGGGATGGGACAGAGAAAAAACTATGGACAGAAATGAAACCATAAACGAACAAAGGGATGTCCTTGTTTGTATCTACTCTTGTTTCTGGTTTAAAACCCAAGGCGTTGTCAACTGTTGGCATCATAACGTGATTGCAATATGTCCATTTGCTGTTAGGTCCTAAATAATTAGACATGTACAGCAGGAACCAAGATGCCTTTTTATCTGCATGTTTCCCCTTATCTTTATGGTGCCGTTTTGAGATAAGAACTGATCATCCATGCAGTCAGTGTGCACTCACACTGCGTGAGATGCATACAATTATGCAAATGATGTTGGAAGTAATAAATCCTTGTTCTAGCTTGAGCTTAGCTCTGTTCCTGTCTGTGCTTTATTTTACTTGAAGAAAGCCCCCACGCTGGATGGCGGAGAAAGGAAAGCTCCAGCACACGCCAGTCCTGCATTTACAATGGGAGACGCATCAGGGAGGATTACTGCAAACTGGGGGAAATTCTGGAAATTAACATTATGAGAGACAGAATATATCTAAAATAGTCATCTTTTGTGAAAAAGATAGTCATCGTATTTTGTGGATGTTTATCCATGAACTTGAGGGGTCAAGCCTCTCAACTGCTGCCAGTAGGTAGCAAACTGTGTTGCATGTACCAACTCTAGACACCAGATACCAAGGGGCTTAATTTATGGAAACTGGGACCTAGTTTCCAATGGAAGACGTTATCCATTTTCTGAAACTGCGTTTGAAATATCATGTACATTTTTTTGGTATCATAACATCATTTTCCAAAATGAGAACTGGTTAAGATCATTTTATGGTTGCAACTTGCAAACAGTGTCTAGATAATAACACAGGTGTTTTTCATTTTGTAGTTGAAGCAGCGATTTTTCAAATGTCAAACCATATCCTGCTGTGACCTTGGACACAATCAAAGAGTCCAATGAGTGCAGTTCCTTTCTATTCACAGTCATTACCACAGGCTAATGAGAATATTTAATGACTGCTTATGACAAAGATTTCACTATACTGTACCAAAAGTAGATCAAATCAACACGAATGTTTCATTGTGCGTTGAATCAGGTCTACTGTCAATGATAATCCGATGATGCTGATAAGATAATATATGTGGCTTTCCAGCACAACTGCAAAAAGGTGGGGCAGATGTATTATAATGTGCATGATGTCAGAACCTGCGATATCATATTACACTTGCAGAGCATAAAGACATCCACGGTGGATTAGATAATTATCAGATTCCACGCTTGGTCTGCATAAGCTGTAGAGGAGGGGAGTGATTATGAGAAACAGCTGAATTTGCGCGAATCCCTTTTGAACCATAACAATGGAGGTTATCACAGGACGATTCTAATAAGGGATTCGGCACTCGCATAATAGAGTCGGCGGAAGAAAGGAAGGTCTGAAGCATGGTTATGAGGAACAGATAAAGCAGGCACATCACAGCATCAGATAAACAAGTATGTACTTAGCTTCCTGGTGCCATGTGGTGGATGGCAGAGAATTAGAAAGACCACATCCTGAATAGTATTCATAAAATAAGTAGTTTAGTGATAAAACACCCCTAGTTTTTATTCAAGGACAAAATCTCTTCGGGTAATTTGTTTCCCAATGTCCCCCTGCCCTCTAGTCTCCTGAGGACGCTGTGCAATTGGAGTGATGCAAACTGGACAGCGCCCAGAGAACGCTGCAGGCAAGTGTCACTTCGCATTGGATCTTCCTGGTTTCAAAACAAAGGTCAGGTGTTTGGGTGTAAGATGTTTTCATATCTCTACTTCAACTCTTTGACATTGATTAACTCCAAAACGCTGACGATGATAAACATGAGGTGATATAGGCAACCAACTATCACAGTCTTTTTGAACAACAATGATCAAAATATTTCTAATTGTCAATTGACAAAACCAAAAAATGTAAGAAAATGGTTCCTCTCAGTCAAGCAGGAGAAAAGTGATGCAGAAACATTTAGATCTTGTTATCCTCACGGCATCTTTTGAGACATGTGTAATTGCGCTGCACTTCCTTCTCAGTTGCCTATATTTGATACGTTGACAAATTCCACCACTGGCGGTTCTAGCTTGTATGGCTCCCTGGGCGAACCCACCCCCTCAGCACCATTCTGAAAAGTCATTTGTATTCAGACATTGAAACACAAATAAATAATCATAACAATTTAAACTATATACAAATAGAAACAAATTTGTGTTGATTTGGCACTTGAGCATCAATACATTACCCATCCCCCAACACCGTCACCCATCCCCTAACACTGTAGTGTGCAGACTGGTTTTATATTATTCTTAACGATTTTGCACAAACCAGAAAAAAATGCATCAATATGTCTGTGAAACTATATATTCACCGTACTATGAATGAATTGTGGTTTATTTGGTAGCATTTCGTAGTGTGACCGATTTGATTAATTGCATTGGTACTTTACAAAGTTAGAGGTGCACTATTTGATGGATTCCCCCACTCCCCCTACCTCGGGCTTCCAGTGGGGAGACCTGAGGTCAATCTTCCCCCGCCCCCCTCCCCATCTCGTACTTCTGAGTGGGAGACCTTCCCAGGCAGTAGCCTGCCTAGCTCACAAACTAGAATCAGGTGGCCCACTCTGTCAAGGTTAATTGACCCACAGTCCCACATGGTGACATGATATCATTGACGTGTCGTGCAAATGAGCGATAGAAAAACGATGGCACAAATGTCACCATTCCAAAAAAGATTGCGAGGCCGCCCGTGTCGCCCCCAGCAAGATGCTGCCCGTGTCGCCTATACCTAAATCAGCCACTGAATTCCGTCTTTCACTGTTCTCATCATGGCTATTCCCTGGATATGTACAGTGAAGGGGAGGAGGAGGAGGAAAGAAGAACATGAGCAGAGAGCATCCCCAGGTTCCCAAATGGGTTGTACCACATCGATTGACTTGTGAAATATATCTCATATCCAGAAACCAGCTCAGTGGCATGATGTCTCTTTTGGGAAAAACCCAGACCCTCCCAAAGGCTGCTGAAAAATAATTGACAAGAACCATTGCTGCCGCCACCACTGTTACAGCCTACTGCATGTTAGATGTATAGTAGAATGAAACAACCTCACTAATCAAACTGTATAGATCCTGGGGTTGTAATAGTAGAAGAATTAACAGTAGGAGTGGGCACAGGAATGGTGGAGTTGGTGAGAGCATTAGAAGCAGTATGATGATGTTTGCATGCAGTTTTTTACCCTCCCCTGATTGAAGTAAACTAACAGAGAACAATATTCTACATCTGCTTACAGCTATTTCCGCTCACATGTACAGTATATGTAGTTCAATAATTATGTGTATATACAGCACCAGTCAAAAGTTGACAAATCTACTCATTCCAGGTTTTGTCTTTATTTTTACTATTTTCTACATTGTAGAATAATAGTGAGTACATCAAAACGATGAAATAATACATATGGAATCATGTATTAACCAAATAAGTGTTAATAAACAAATGAAAATATATACCCTTTGCCTTGATGACAGTTTTGCACACTCTTGGCATTATCTCAACCTGTCATGCCCTGATCTGTTTCACATGTCCTTGTGATTGTCTCCACCCCCTCCAGGTGTCGCTTATTTTCCCCGGTGAATTTATCCCTGTGTTTCCTGTCTCTCTGTGCCAGTCCGTCTTGTCTTGTCAAGACAACCAACGTGTTTTTCCCGTGCACCTGCTTTTTCTTATCTCTCTTTTGCTAGTCCTCACGGTTTTTGACCCTTGCTTGCTCTGACTCTGAACCTGCCTGCCAGACCTTTCTGCCTGCCCTGACCTCGAGCCTGCCTGCCACTCTGTACCTCCTGGACTCTGACCTGGTTTTGTTATTTTGCCTGTCCATGACCATTCTCAGTGAGACCCAGTCCTCATCGCCATTTTTCACCTCCAACACCCCGGTATGCCAGGTATGCCCCCAGGTAGGACGCCAAGTGCCGTCCTGACTCTGAACCTGCCTGCCTTACCATTCTGCCTGCCCTGACCTCGAGCCTATCCGCCACTCTGTACCTCCTGGACTCTGACCTGGTTTTGATATTTTGCCTGTCCCCGACCATTCTCCTGCCTATCCCTTGGATTATAATAAGTATCAAAGACTTAAACCATCTGCCTCACATGTCTGCATCTGGGTCTTGCCTCGTACCCTTACACAACCATCACTCTCCTTGGACAAATAGGCTTTACACACCCTGAGGTGTGTTTTGGGTCATTGTCCCGTTAAAAAACAAATGATAGTCCCGCTATGTGCAAACCAGACGGGATAGCGTATCGCTGCAGAATTCTGTGGTAGCCATGCTGGTTCAGTGTGCCTTTTGAATTCTAAATACATCAGACACCAGCAAAGCCACATCACACCTCCTCCTCCACTGTTCATGGTGGGAACCATACATGCGGAGATCATCCATTCTCCTACTCTGCGTCTCACAAAGACATGGCGGGTAGAACCAAAAATCTCAAATTTGGACTCATCAGACCAAAGAACAGATTTCCACCGGTCTAATGTCCATTGCTCGTGTTTCTTGGCCCAAGAAAGTCTCTTCTTATTATTGTTTTCCTTTAGAAGTGGTTTCTTTGCAGCAATTTGATCGTGAAGGCCTGATTCACGCAGTCTCCTCTGAACAGTTGATGTTGAGATGTGCCTGTTACGTGAACTCTGAAGCATTTATTTGGGCTGCAATTTCTGAGGCTGGTAACTCGAATGAATTTATCCTCTGCAGCAGAGGTAACTCTGGGTATTCCACTCCTGTGGCGATCCTCATGAGAACCAGTTTCATAGTGCTTGATGTTTTTTGCGACTGCACTTGAAGAAACGTTCAAAGTTCTGGACATTTTCCGTATTGACTGTTAAATAATTATATATTCCTAATTACCTTCTTTTGTGCTGGGTTTCAACCCACAATGGCCAATCCACCATTCATTCTGATCTTAACTCCACAGATTAACCAATCTTTCCCGGTATAATGCCATTTTACTAATTACTTTTGCAATACATCCCTCCATTTGACAGTGATGTTTTACGAGGGTTCCGAACCTCTCTATTTGTAACATTATTGCCCTAAAAGTATACTGTATACTTGAGTATAATGATATTTCCAATTGACAGGTTGTGGTTTTTCACATACCCTAACAATACCGCTTGCAGGTCCATGTGAACCCTGATATTATGACATAACAACCATTCCTGGACCTGACTCCAAAAGCGACCCACCAATAGACATTACCAGAAAAGATGCTCTATTGATTGTTTCCTCATGGCAGTCAGCACAAGGTTGACTATTTTTTAAATATATTTATTTAACCTTTATTTAACTAGGCAAGTCAGTTAAGAAGAAATTCTTATGTACAATGACAGCCTAGGAACAGTGGGTTAACTGGTCTAGGAACAGTGGGTGTGTATTCAGATGTGTATTCATCCATGACACTCAAAAGGGTAAATATGTGACAGGTTGAAAAATGAACAAATTATTCTGCTTCATCCACTCAGGTTGTGGTCCCTGTGTTAATTATCAAACATCTAAACACATCTATTCATTTTGGCAGTCTCCATACCATCAAAAGTCAAAAGCATATGTAATTTGATGCTGATGCATGGCAATATTAATCATCATTTTATTGTTGGGCCCAGCAGTGAACTGGGCAGAGTCCCTGTTTGGTTCAAGATGGAGTAGGCTGAGTAAAAAATAGCAATTTCCTTGTCATGAATGGAAAGTTCTCTAAAGCAGTTTGGAGTGATCTGCCATCAATCACACTAAATTTCTCCTGAGTTGTGAAAAAAGCTGGAAAAGCTGTACCACACCGTTACCTGAACAGATTTCACAGTGACTAATGATGTATGACAAAAAGCATTCAAGACTTGTTCAAAGTATAGCCTGCGTAGATTGCAAACTGCAGTCTTAACACAATTTACATTTCAATGTAGAGGTACTCTGAACCAAAAACACTAATTCTAAGGGCCAGATAAGTACGTCATAAGGTCACTGTAAAGTAGAATGTGATGGTCATAATTCTCTTTCTTTCATATTTTTCCTGACTTTTTTTGACCGAACATGTGATTTTTTTTCTCTTTAGGAACCATAACACTTAGGACTACATTATCTTTGGAACAAAGAGAACTCATCCCAAATTATTTGGTCAGATTTTAATCCTCCCCGATACATTGGGAAGGACGTTGTAGTTGTCGTAGTCAGTCATTGGTTGACAATGGAAGAGGACATCTCTCCTGAACTTCACTCTGCTATCCACTTGGCTGGAATGATAGGACTTGTTGATTTTAGCATTCACTTATTGAATGGGATCTAAGCACTTACAAATTCGTAACATGTTGTACAGTGTCATGCAAAATGGATGACACCATGCACAATTGTACACAATTTTCAGTGACCCATTTTGGCTCGTGAGTGCTACTTTCAAAACTACTGGCTGAAATTATACTACACCTTTTTAATACATAATTAACATTTTGCATCAGCCTGTTGTTGTTCCCTCCTAAAGCTCTGATCAAAGTCCTTCTATTTTGTGGAATATTTGGGAACATTATTGAAAACTAAAAGTTTTCACAAAACAATACAATTTCATTAACAATGTTGAACAAGGTCAACTCTTCATAATTTCAAGAAATATCATGATTTGAATAGATTAAATGAAAATGCCTAATTCAGACTTGTTGCTTGACGAGGTGAATTTTTCATGAATGTAGAAAAAAAATCAATGCTTTGATGAGTTTAAAATGAGCAATACTCTGTTAGATATTAATGAAGAATACTTCATCAAAGGCTACTTATGAACGGCCGTCAAAAAGGGCATGCAGTTTATTCATTGTTAACACATCTTTAAATATTCCACAGTCTGGAGACAGATTCAATAAGCCATGCTGTACTGACCGGTGAATCAACCTAAATGCTAATACTAAACAGACTAGGGTTAGCGGTTTAGGCTAAAGGTTCCTCACCCATCATCTGACTAAAGCTGCACAATCCAGAGTCTCTCCATTGGCAACCATAGCTTGGTTGAGAATGTAGATGGGAGACCACTTTGGAAAAAGAATGTTGCCACAAATGTTGTAGAGAAGTTGCTACAAATGTTGTAGAGGTGAAATCTCTTCCCTTCGGTTGAAGTTGACTCCAGCTCAAGTGGTCCACATGCTGTGCCTACAGGTAACTGCTAAAATAAAGGAAACACCAACACAAAGTGTTTTAATAGGGCGTTGGGCCACCACGAGCTGCCAGAACAGCTTCAATATGCCTCTGCATAGATTCAACAAGTGTATGGAACTGTATTGGAGGGATGCAACACCATTCTTCCATGAGAAATTCCATCATTTTGTGTTTTGTTGAGGTTGGTGGTGAAAAATTCTGTCTCAGGGGCCGCTCCAGAATCTCCAATAAGTGTTCAATTGGGTTGAAATGTGGTGACACACACCATACCTGTGTGGAAGCAGGTGCTTTCAATATACTCTCACTTACTCAAGTGTTTCCTTTATTTTGGCATTTACCTTATTTCTCCAACCCATTGAAGATACTATACTTACAACAATATTTAATTCTTCTGAACTTGAGATGCTGTTTTATCCAACAACAGAGCCTTTCTCTCTGCTGGTGAGCTTTCATGAACTTGGCCCTAAACTGACTCTTAATGCTTCCTTGCAAGATGTGGCTATTTAGTGAAGTGGAATTCTGGGGTATTCCTCATCATTATTCCCCTGCTGTATTGCTCTAAGGCCCCAAAACCTCAGCTGCGTGTCCCCAGAGATGGCCCTAATGTGTTCAGATACCCCTGCCCACGATTCTAATGGCCTCCATTTCACCAGAGTGTATTTTATAGACTCCAACCATGCTGAGAAACTTTCACATTCAATTTCAACTTGTGACGGGGGAGTCCATCTTCGTCCCTGTCCCCATAGCATGAAATGGGTATCTCATTCTTGTTCTCTCTCTTTCGTAATCTCTTACGAATGCACACATGCACATACCCACACACATGTACACTAGGCAACTACATATGGTAATGTCAAATCAGTGAGACAATACTGGGAAAATACTTGACAAATGAATCTCTCTAACAATCGGTTTTTACTCATGTTGCAATGACATTTTCTCTCATATAAACAAAAGCTTAATTTTCACAAGCAATTAAGATCTCCTGCCGTACGTCCGTCTTCGGGGAATGCAACAACCTAAGGAATTGTCGCTAATGATCGCCTGTCAGCGGCGCAGCTGTCCAGAATAAATTGTCAAGATCCCTCATGGACAGTAATTCCCCAAACATCACACGACACACGTTACACAAACTTCTGAACACGCTCAAAGTGTTGCTCAAAGATTTTCTCCAAATGAATGTACTCTTCCTGTGCGGTTGTTTGGCGGGTTTGCGTATTTACCTTACACTTGCCGAGACATTGGTAAATCTACGTATCGTCTTACAAGTACTTTGATCAAACTTTCATGATAGTATAAATTAATTCAATTATGTTATTTGAACAACTACATGTTAATCACAACCACACTTTACACAGAGGGGGAACTCAACTCTAACTGAAAGAGAGTAGTTAAATACCATTTAGACGATTACAATTGCCCAGTAGACAATCATCCACTAATTGTTTCCGGTGATGACAGGTGTGTGAACTCAGCAGGGGATCTGCCATGCCAGAGAATCACGCAAGGACCATATTGACAGTACAACAGAGTAGCAGCTCAGGTTTAGATAGATATTTGATTTACCATTCCTTTTGTCCCATAATCATGTTATCAAAGAAAACCTCTTCTGAAAACCTTTTGTGGATCCCTTATCGTCATCACCTCATGAAACTTCATTGTAAAATGGTCACCTGTTGCAAGTTAGGGGTGTTTTTTTGTTGTAGAAATTGCAATCCGCTGGTGACTTTCGATAGTGGATCTTCGCCGCCTCCATATGATTACCTAATGTGTTATTAATATTCTGTGTTGACACATGAATCAAAGGAACTGTCATAAACTTGAAAGTGAAATAATTATAGACTTCCCAATATTATGTCAGCTCCTATGGCTTTCACTCACAACATAGTCATTTTCTGTTAGTTAACCAGGGTCATCCATCTCTCACTGAGCTTCACACTCTTATTAGTTCTTAATTCCCAAATTTGAAAATGTTTAATATCCTGAGATGGATTATAATGTATCTTTGTCAGATTCAATTCTAATGGTCATATTTACTCTATACAGGGAAAGGGAAAGGGAAGGAGGGATACCTAGTCAGTTGTGCAACTGAAATGTGTCTTCCGCATTTAACCCAACCCCTCTGAATCAGAGAGGTGCGACATCCGCATAACTGGCTTTGTTTGAGATTTACAAGACTTAAAGGCGCACTCCATATTTTATATTTCTGCAAAACCAAGCCACTCAGTAACACAGATAGCTAGCTAGTTAACTTAGATAGCTAGCAGAACTCAATGTTAGCAGGGGTTAGCCAAAGTTAGTCATTTATTTTGTATTTATTATGGATCCCCATTAAGTCAAAATTAAGTTTGTTCTAAAATTTTAAAAACATTACAATACATTCATTACAGAATTAACAACACACTAAGTGTGTGCCCTCAGGCCCATACTCAACTACCACGTACACTACCGTTCAAAAGTTTGGGGTCACTTAGAAACGTCCTTGTTTTAAAAAAAAATACATAATTCTTTATCCATTAAAATAACATCAAATTGATCAGAAAAACAATGTAGACATTGTTCATGTTGTAAATGACTATTGTACCTGGAAACGGCTGATTTTTAATTGAATATCTACATAGGCGTACAGAGGCCAATTATCAGCAACCATCACTCCTGTGTTCCAATGGCACGTTGTGTAAGTTAATCCAAGTTAATCAATTTAAAAGGCAAAATTATCATTAGAAAACCCTTCTGCAATTATGTTAGCATAGCTGAAAATTGTTGTTCTGATTAAAGAAGCAATACAACTGCCATTCTTTAGACTAGTTTAGTATCTGGAGCATCAGCATTTGTGGGTTCGATTACAAGCTCAAAATGGACAGAAGAAAGACCTTTCTTCTGAAACCCGTCAGTCTATTCTCGTTCTGAGAAATGAAGGCTATTCCATGCGAGAAATTGCCAAGAAACTGAAGATCTCATACAACTCTGTGTACCACTCCCTTCACAAAACAGTGAAAATTGTCTCTAACCAGAATAGAAAAGGAGTGGGAGGGTCCGGTGCACAACTGAGCAAGATGACAAGTATATTAGTGTCTAGTTTGAGAAACAGATGCCTCACAAGTCCTCTACTGGCAGCTTCATTAAAAGTACCCGCAAAACACCAGTCTCAACGTCAACATTGTTGCAAAGAAAAAGCCTTATCTCTCAGACTGGTCAATAAGAATAAAAGATTCAGATGGGTAAAAGAACACAGACACTGGACAGAAGAACTCTGCCTGGAAGGCTAGCAATCCGAAGTCGCCTCTTCACTGTTGATGTTGATACTGGTGTTTTGCCATACCAGGCAGTAATGCAACCTGTCAGGATGCTCTCGATGGTGCAGCTGTAGAACTTTTTGATGATCTGGGGACCCATGCAAAATCTTTTCAATCTCCTGAGTGGGAAAAGGTGTTGTCGTGCCCTCTCCACTTCAGCCCGTCAATGTTAATGGGGGCCTTTCCGGTCCTCCTTTTCCTATAGTCCTATAGTCCACGATCAGCTCCTTTGTCTTGCGCACATTGAGGGAAAGGTTGTTGTCCTGGCACCACACTGCCAGGTCTCTGACCTCCTCCCCTTTGGCTGTCTCATCGTTGTCGGTCATCAGGCCTACCACTGTTGTGTCGTCAGCAAACTTAACGATGGTGTTGGAGTCGTGCTTGGCCACACAGTCGTGGGTGAACAGGATTACAGGAGGAGACTAAGAATGCACCCCTGAGGGGCCCCAGTGTTGAGGATCAGTGTGGCAGATGGGTATGCATGGGTGTCTGAGCTGTGTGCTAGTCGTTTAAACAGACAGCTCAGTGCTTTCAACATGTCAATACTTCTCACAGATACAAGTAGTGATCAATCTCTCCTATACTTTGAGCCAGGAGAGATTGACAATCATATTATTCATGTTTCCTCCCTGTGTACATCCAAGGGCCAGCCGCGCTGCCCTGTTTTGAGCCAATTGCAATTTTCCTCTGTGGCACCTGACCACATGACTGAACAGTAGTCCCGGTGTGACAAAACAAAAGCTTGTAGGCCCTGCCTTGTTGATAGTGCTGTTTAAGAAGGTAGAGCAGCGCTTTATTATGGACAGACTTTTTCCCACCTTAGCTACTGTTGTATCAATATGTTTTGACCATGACAGTTTACAATCCAGGGTAACTCCAAGCAGTTAAGTCACCTCAACGTACTCAATTTCCACATTATTTGTTACAATATTTAGTTGAGGTTCAGGGTTAAGTGAATGATTTGTCACATATACAATGTTTTTGAAATATTTAGGACTAAATTATTCCTTGCCACCCATTCTGAAACTAACTGCAGCTCTTTGTTAAGTGTTGTCGTCATTTCAGTTGCTGTAGTAGCTGACGTGTATCGTGTTGAGTCATCCGCATACATAGACACACCGGCTATACTCAGGTGGGGTTTCTGGGGTCGTAAGGGCCTAAGAAGAGTCAAAGGTTAAGCCCGTGCAGGGCTTACAGAAACAAATTTCTCTTATCTTCTCTGGTCATGAACCATGAGCAATAACATTATCACGGGCCTGTTGTTACAGAGGGAACTGCGTTACAAACGCACAAGGAAAGGTTTCGCCAGTACACGTCTCAGGGATGCGTCCAATCGCCGGTCCAATCTCGCTATTGTACTTACCCTTATCGGCCCTCACCGCTGTGAATAGAACAAAGAATAATATCTCCCAATCCATAAATCATAACTTCAAAACACTGTGTTAGGTCACCACTTAAACTGTCTTCGAGGTTAACGGCTTACCTGAGTTGCTCTCGTCTCAGTCCCCTGCAGGCTTCCGTTGTTAATTGATCTACTCGCATTCAGACAAAGAATACCATTTGCAATTGATCACGAATGTTATGTAAATGTAAGACTGCAGTTTTACACCGAGAGCGTTGTCTCCCATCATGAAACACATTTTACTGCAGCTGCATGTTCTTGTACAGATAACAGATCATATGAGGATGTGGCTGGTCAATGTTTTATGTGTGTATGTGCAACGTGAGGTGAATATAGAGTTCTTCAGTAAAAAAAAAAGAGAACATTTAAGAGATTGTCACTTCAATCTATGGCCACGTAGGGTGTTGAGTGGCAGATTTGCCCTAGATTTCAGCTATGGCCACGTAATACTTGTTATTATGTTGAAGAACAGTTTTTATGAGATGTGGTTCAAAAGCAGAGGCGAGTAATATTATGCCGTCCTTATAATTTATGAATGGCCCAGTTCAATTTGCTTTGTTACTGTACTGTGTCGGTCTCATATAAAAAAAATCCCACAAAGAAACAGATACGCAAATGATTCTTACAGTAATTGTGTTCATGAAGATGATAAATTGTGTTCCCATTTAGACTACATTTGTATTTCTATCTGTATGGCCTCCATTCAATTTCATGTGTCCATCGCTAGCATTTTTTTGTGACTCGACCACCAGCTTTTGAATGGAAGACTGTTGCTGTCGACAACTACAGCGCATCGCAAAATGATATCATCCCATTGATTGATCGATCAACTGATTGAACGGTCGGTCGACCGCTTAATTGATGCCCACGTGAATATCCAAGCAAGGTAGTGTTTTGGTGAAAGGTATGATATGGAAGTATCAGATTTGTATTCCTGTCAAGTGAATTGTTCATTAGTTTCACTCCACCTATTCTCCTGTGAGACTTTTTGTTTTATTCTACTCAAAGCTCAGTTTGAAAGAGAAGCTTTGGTGTAAGTAAGTACACAGACCACTTGGGGAGCAAATCCCTACGGATACTCTGAAAAAGAACAGCTTCAAAGGGTGAATTGTATAAGGAAAATACAATGATTAAAAGTGAAATGTTTGTTTGAAGATAATGTTATTTTGAAAAACTCTCTTAAGAGGACTTCTTCACTGAAAAAAGTCAAGAGAAAGAGTGGGAAGAGAGAAAGTACTGTATTAATTCCACAGTAATGCAGACACGTACGAAATCAGTACAAATGTAAAGAATTGCTATTCCTCTCACCGTTTCCATATTCTACATTTTAGTGTTGAAAAACTAGATCAGAATCCTTGGATTGGTCTTTTAAAGGCTGTAACCATAACAGGTGCACATTAGTATTCGACACTGGATGTCTGATGAGGCTGACTGGATGGGTCAAGTCAGAACCAAATCTAGGACGGATCCACACAGCTTTAACCCAAAGCTCATTATGTGAAATTATGAGGATGACCACAACTCAAAAAAATGGAATGAGTCAAAGGAGATTATTATGTCATAGGCTCAAATTCAACTAATTTCATCCAACAAATGTAATTACTTAAAATCCATCTGACGGTATGCTGGTTGCAGATAGATCCATTACTGAAGAGAATGATACATAGGAAAAAGAATGTCATATGATTTCTGTCATATAAGGTCTGTTCCTAATGATTTATTTTTTTGTATTATCTATACAGGCATGCAATAAACATGTTGATCAAGTTATGCCATATTTAATGAAAAGCGATACACCCAACCAGGCAGTGTATCTTAGTTCCTTGGTTGCGGAACTTCAGACTTCCTTAGTTGTCCCTCTGAAAACTCGAACACAAGACCATTTTCTTTTCTATTCCCTTGCAATTATGAATTATTTTAATGTCAGGACTTTGCATAAATAACAGCTAATTGAATATAAATGGGATGTGATGGTATTTGATTATCTGTTTTTCATTTTGTGAAAAGATTATGCAAATGCTGATCATTTGCATATCACCATACAGGAAATGAAATAAAATGTCTGTCGAGATTATAATTTTTTTCCAACATCACAAAACAAACTTCTTTAATCTCGTGAATTTGGGATTAGTTTCACATTTTGGTGTGATGCTCCAATTTGGTTCATAGAAAGAGGTCATTTACACAGAAAGAGCTTTTGTTTGCTTCAGTAGGTGAAGACAATAGACTTAATAAAGTTGAAACCGGCTTTGTTATTTTTCTTAAAGCTTGACTGAATCCTGGTGTTTGTCAGTACCACTCATTGTTGGCGGGCAGATATGCTGGGAGACGGCACCACACAGATGATGAAGAGTTTACTCTCATACGGTCTGTATGAGGTAAATGGAAGAAATGAAAAGCCTATAATATGAGTGGATGGTGAATTACTGTCCTGTCTGGCACTCAGGCCCCTGCTTTATCTTCACAGCAATTTGCAGTAATACAATGTGGCTGTGCAGGCCGGGCCTTTGGCCTTTATCTGCTAAACAGAATGAAATGTAGGTGTTAGAGGATGCCATCTCAAAATTGGAATACAGGCTAATGATCACTGTAAATCTCATATTGCATACTTTTGACCATGTAACTCACTTAAAATGTTTAGTTTAATGTAGGCCTGTTTGCTTACACCAAGCATAGTGTCCTATTGGTATGAAAATCTGGCCTTGGGCATTGGTGAGATGTGTTCCCTATCTGCAAAATCTGCTTTGCAACAATGATGGCTTATGTATTGGATTACAGTTTCACCTTTCAAAAGTTCTACTTTTTAAAAGTTTCTTATTTCTCGGGACCGGTTTGATGAAATTACCTCTAAGCATTGTAAATACATGAATAATAAATGATCTTTTGTTATGCTGAGTACAATATTGATATTTTCCATTGACGACTTAATGTGGGCTCGTCGATGGTACAGATCAATCATTCCTGAAACCCAGCCGAAGTAGCCCGGCAGTTTGATTGAATTTCCAGTATGAGAGTCTTCATTTCGATTCTAATTTCAATCAATTTTGCCTGGTGTAGCATTGATCAGTTGAAATGTGCCGCAATATCACAGGGGACATTCGCCAAGTTGTATTGAATAGGAAAGTGCAAGGAGTGAAGCATATCTATTAGTATTGAGTGATTGCTGAGGTATGTCTTGACTACTTACATTTCAAAGATATGGCCCAAACCAGGGTTGCCCAACTCCAGTCCCCAACAGCTAAGACCTGCTGCTTTCCTTGTCTTTTTGTCATTTCATCAATTAATGTCACTGATTGCCAAGAGGCTTCCTAGGTCTAAATCAGTCTGTAAAAAGGCATGGTAAAAATCAATAACAATTAACAGCCGATAGGGTGATCCTGAAACATACAGTACCAGCCAGTCAATGAGGCTGGACAGAGTCCTGAGGCATGCACATCTCTGCAAAAAAAAGAATAATACTGCCTGTGAGCTCCCTTTTTCACCACAGTAGGAATTCTGAGGATCTATTCCTTGTTATTATTCACACCAGAAATCATGTGAAACCATGTTTTCCTGCTGTTTCTGAGTCTATTGACTCGTAGCTAAATCATTCTTAGAGACGTGTTTGTGTGAAGTTTCCCACATACAAATGTGTAATCTTCCATTTTTTGGGGGGTATTATTATTTTTTATTTAACATTTATTCAAGTCAGTTGAGAACTAATTCTTATTTACAATGTACAATTCTATACCTGTCATGGCGTTGAGTTGACGTCAAGCAATGGTTTCCGCTAGTAATGAAGACCTAATGCCGTAAGATATTAAGATCGTCATGACACTGGTAGATCTTATTCAGCTACGCACCTCCAATCAAAACGTCTCTCCGTCACATTGACATCTTCCCCCATCTGAGAAGGTATATTCGGTATTAACAGGCTATGTAAAATATAGTTACAGAGGCTACCTGACATATCTGCCCATACAAGGTAAGTAAAAAAAATAAAACATGTAAAAAACAAAATCAGTCGATATGTTCTTATTAGGCAGCTCCATTGGGAATGTGAGCTTTTTACTCATTTAACTGATGGATATATCTCTGTGCAGCTTTGCCTTACTGCCTAAAAGACTGCTTAGTGTCCATTTTCCTTACATGCAATTTCCCTCCAGCAATTCCCCAGGTACGCAAAATGAATTAATGGGGCTTAATGTATCGTGAAATGCCTAGGGATGATGGGAATTGTGCACCCTGTCGAAGTGTGTTTCTCCATACTGTGGAAACGCACAATGACGCTTACAGAGGAACTTCACCCTCAAATATGAAACCATTGCTTTACAGTACAGTAATGGTTTCTTCTGTCAATAGAGCTAAGACGCATTATTCAGCAATGTTTCTCCCCTAGTCTAATTCAATTTATGTTCTCAACTATTTCCAGTCTCAGTTCCCTAGGTTACAAGTTGTCCAGTGATATCTCGCGCTAATACAAAGCCGTGGATATAAGACGTTCCGTGCTATAGGTTTTCAGTGATGAATACTGTAAAAATGTAAATAGAGGAGAGTAGTGAAAGTTAGTGTAGGCAGCTCTGCAGGTTATAAGACAACAACGGGAGGCTGCTCACGGGACTTCTTCTCTGATCTTGCCTCCTGGCTGGAATGCAATTAAACCAATCCAAACAACCAGCTTTAGAGCTGGTCGCACAGTTTTAACAAGCGTGTGTCCTACCTGTGGTGTCCAAACGTCAGACATTTAACAACAAAGAAACGGGGAGAGTGCGGCACTCATCCCTTCGTCTCTCTGTAAGCCTCCAGACAGCTTGAAGCATCTCTTCTTGTCATTGCTCTTTTGTTTTGGGTGCCGTTATCAGTATCTGTGGGGTTTCATCCCGTCAGCGTGGCAGGCCCATTCGTTGATGAGCCTTGGTTCCAGACATGTACGAAGCACACCACAGAGGCAGACTGGATTTCAGCACCACAACCCAGTGGACAGCTCCATAGTGCTCTGCAAATAGCAGCACGTGGCTACTGGAGCATACTGTTGACATTTCATCTCCTTTCTTCAAACCCAAACCTACAACACCTTACGACATCACTCGTTTAAATCAATCCGGCAAAAGAACGACGTAACAACGTGGCACCACTGGGTAGCCTACCTTCTAGCTAAACATGCTAAGCTAAATGTGTATGCACATTCTCAAATGAGCTTATATACTTCATGTTGTCTGACTTCTTTACATTTAGACCCTTACCTCACATTATAATGAGCCACTGGAATGATTTGAAAAAAAGACCCATTAGGAAGTAGAAAATGGCGGAAATGAAGCAACTCATTAATTGCGTTCTTTAGGGGCACCAGCTGTGATTAGCTTGTTCTTTCCTTCAAGGAAAACACAGTTAAACAAAGGATTTATTGTATTTCTAAGAAGCTTGGAAATCCACAGTAAAGTGCAGTATTGTCTACGTTTATCATTCTGTTCGTAAAGAGGTGCGCAACGTTTTCATTACCATAGCTACAGGACACATATTGAAACCAGATGTGGTTCATTTACAAATACAAAATCAGACAAGGAAGTCAATGTGAGTGAACGAATTGAGACCAGTTTAAATGTTTATCAGTAATGGAAAATATCATCTCAAATTTGTGGTAAAAAACATTGATGCCTAAACTCAATTGACAAATAAAAATGCATGTGCAAAATTAGCAATACATGGTTGGGTTGCACTACAATTGAGGTGCAGGCCAGCGTAATTGGACGTTTGTAAGCATGGACCATGGATAGAAAACTTCCAACACACATACAAAAAGCGGGCAATAAGTAAATGGAAAGGGCTGAACAATAGATGTCTACTGGTGGAAAAGATACACGAGGTGAAATACAATTTTAATGTGGAGTCATTATCATTTTTATTGGAGTCAATGTACACTCTTGTGTTGAGGCACAAGAGAGAACTGCAACTGTCAGATGGTACATAATTGTTACAATAGAGCATTGTCACGTAAATGAAAACATTTTATAAGATTTCCGTTTCTTTCATCACTGTCTGGGAACTGCTTTGTCCCTTTGTTGTGGGTAACCTATTCTACTGTACATCATGGGAGAGATGAACAACTAACTCTCACAGCCTCATGTCAGAATTAGACGTTTATCAATGTTTATCAAACGCCAAATTTAGAAGTTGTTGCAAACCTCAAATTTCAAAGTGTTTACGGTTAAGTTTAGGCATTAACTCAGAGTTTTTAAGGTTAGGGTTAAGTTGAATCCAAATAGTTATGGTAAGTGTTAAGGTTTGGGATAGACTTAAAACAAAAAAATCTCAAAAACAACTTGCAACCTTTGGAATCAGAGGCAGATGCTTAGACCCATCCGCCATCCCCATCGACAAAGCCCTAGAAAAACCGAAACCTACTTGAAGGCAACAGTGCTTACTGATGCCCCTAGTGTCCCGTTCCCACGTCATCTCCCGATGACCTCAGACATGGATGGACGTAGAATACTGACTTGTATCAAATGTGACCTGGCTGGATATGAGTGTGATGACGAATATCTGAAGCCATAAATACAAAATGATAGGTATTTAGAGACACCTGAGGAAAATGACCTTTCTGCTAAACACCTGGGACAGAGATCCAGTCATGTCTACTAGAGTGGAGGAGCACATGGTTCACTGCATCATGGGGAGAAAGGATGGGACAGATTGAAGGAGCAAGCAATCATCGGATGATGAGAGATGGAAGAAGTTGAGTGATGGGAAGCAATTTGAGCTTTGATTTTGTAGTATGGTTTAGTTTGACCTCCATATAGAAATCATGGCTACTTGACTTTGATATGAGAAACTGATTTGATAGTCTGATTCCTGCACATAGATTCTAGTGAAGATTTTTGTCCGAGCGTAGACAATTAAAGGTTGCCTGATTTACTGACTCACTGTCACTACTTATAGAGCCTTTCATTGTGTTTGTCTATGCACGGACGAAGGTCCACTGTGACCAGAAGCTTTCCGAAATGTGCATTGATCTAAGGGTAAGGCTCTTTTCTTCAGTTTAGCTTGCATTATTTACCACCATTTTCTATCATTGATTAATGCCTAAACTTTACTTTTTGTATTCACTGACAGTCATCATGGCCATTCTCTCTCTCCATTGTCATTTTGTCTTTGTCATGGGTCTGCATTTTGCTGTGTGTATACCATCAACACAAAGGCCATTAGATCAAACAGTGTTGACGTTATGCTATATTTGACTTTTTAAAGCGGCCATGACAACAGAGTTCTATTTACCCAATCAATGCTTGGTCTGGAATAACCTTGCCTGGACATGTTGACAAACACTAACCACCCTTCAAAGCCACACATTTACAAATTCCTCAAGAGGACAACATACCCATTATTCCATGTATATCTTGATTGAATAATGGGACTTTTAATAGTCTGGTCTTTTCACAATTTAGTCAAAGATGTAACCTTTAATTAAGTGTCTGCCAATTACTTTTTGGTTCCAGTTGATGAAAGTAATTACTGTCACCTTGCAAAGGGAGAAAAGTAATTAATCCTTTTTGGTTTTTCCAAATCCAGTTTTTTGGGGGGTCATTCGTTGACCTATTAATCCTAAACAGATTATAAAGCCATTTAATTCTATGGAAAATAATGTTAAGATATGGTACGTGCATAGGGTCACAAAGTACTCAGTGTACTCATTGAAACATTCCTCTGATGGTCATTTTGAAAGTCAATTACAATGTGCTGATACTAGGTATACTGCTATGTCTTGGGAGGAGAGGGGATCTTATTATTTTTGATAATTTATCAGACAATGCCAGGTGGGTTGTGGGACCAGAATGGCATTTCATGGAGCCCTTTGTGTGTTCCATTGAATGGGGACATGTCTGAGAATCCCAGCGCTGCAGCACAGTGTGGCTCTATGCTCTATGTTAAGGCTAAGAGCCCAGACCCAAACCTGCCCATTGTGAAGGTCTGAAAAGACAGTATAAACCATCCCTGTGTGAGCCAAGTCCCCTTCCAAGCCCCATTCACCACTCAACATCCAACTCGTCTGCATGTCTCTGTCTGTTGCCTTTAACGTGACAAAACCCTTCAGTGAGGCAGCATTCAGATGATGTGTGTAGGCGACAAAGTAGGGGGTAAATAAAATACATCTGTGCTTTGCTGAAGTAGACGGCCATTGATTACTAAACGTGTTACGTCAGCGACACAGCAAGAGCCTATCTGTGAGCTTTATGCACTGAGCACTCACGCTTAACCACGTTGCTGTCCATTGTGAGCCAGCCCGTTTCTGTTTATTTCTCAAGCAACAGATGTTGCACTAGAAGTACAATTAAGAGCGTTAGCAGCCACATTAGATACACATGATAGATATCGTCACTTAGTTGTGCCACCGCTCTGTGACTTGCGTTTGTCTGTGAAACAGTAGATGAAGCTAGAATTGAGTCGCGGTATAATGGCGAATAGGTAATAAACAATATATCAGAAAGAGCCTATCAATGTTCTGTCAAGGTAAAAGTTGATTGACTATTTCATATCCAGTGCCAGTCAAAAGTTTGGAAACTCCTACTCATGTTCGCGTGATTGGAGTAAACTAACCGAGAACAATAATTCTACTCCTACTTACAGCTATTTTCGCTCACATGTAGTTAAATAATTATGTATAAATATAGTACAAGTCAAAAGTTTGTACACACCTACACATTCCAGGGTTCTTCTTTATTTTTACTATTTTCTACATTGTAGAATAATAGGGAAGACATCAAAGCTATGGAATAACACATATGGAATTATGTAGTAACCAAAAAGGTTTTGAGATTTTGAGATTCTTCAAAGTAGATTCTCCCTTTGCCTTGATGAAAGCTTTGCACAGTCTCGAAGGAGTTCCCACATATGATGAGCACATGTTGGCTTCTTGTCCTTCACTCTGCGGTCCAACTCATCCCAAACCATATCGAATTGGGTTGAGGTCGGGAAATTGTGGAGGCCAGGTCATCTGATGCAGCACTCCATCACTCTCCTTTATCGTCAAATATCCATTACACAGACTGGACGTGTGTTTTGAGTCATTGTCCTGTTGAAAAACAAATGATAGTCCCTCTAAGTGCAAACCAGATGGGATGGTGTATCTCTGCAGAATGCTGTGGTAGCCATGCTTGTTAAGTGTGTCTTGAATTCTAAATAAATCACTCAGAGTGTCACCAGCAAAGCACACCATCACACCTTCTCCATGCTTCACGGTGGGAACCACACATGCGGAGATCATCTGTTCACCTAATCTGTTCACCTACTCTGCGTTTTGTTATTGACCAAATACTCATTTTCCACCATCATTAAAAATCCAACAATGTGATTTTCTGGATTTTGTTCTTCTCATTTTGTCTGTCATAGTTGAAGTGTACCTATGATGAAAATTACAGGCCCCTCATCTTTTTAAGTGGGAGAACTTGCACAATTGGTGGCTGACTAAATACTTTTTTGCCCCCACTGTATTTGGGCTGCAATCTGAAGTGCAGTTATCTCCAATGAACGTATCCTCTGTAGCAGAGGTAACTCATAATAGCCAGTTTCATCATAGAGCTTGATAGTTTTTTGCAACTGCACTTGAAGAAATGTTCAAAGTTCTTGAAATGTTCCGGATTGACTGCCCTTCATTTCTTAAAGTAATGGACTGTTATTTCTCTTTGCTTTTTTGAGCTGTTCTTGGTCTTTAAGCAAAAAGGGCTATCTTCTGTATACCACCCCTACCTTGTCACAACACAACTGATTGGCTCAAACACATTAAGATGGAAAGAAATTCCACAAATGATCTTAACAAGGCACACCTGTTAATTGAAATGCATTCCAGGTGACTACCTCATGAAGCTGGTTGAGAGAATGCCAAGAGTGTGTAAAGCTGTCACCTGTCACGCCGTGATCTGTTTCACCTGTCTTTGTGATTGTCTCCACCCCCCTCCAGGTGTTGCCATTTTCCCCTGTGTATTTATACCTGTGGTTTCTGTCTGTCTGTTGCCAGTTCGTCTTGTTTGTCAAGCTGTCAGCTCCTGTCTTTTCCCAGCCTCTCCTTTTCCCGTCCTCCTGGTTTTTGACCCTTGCCTGTCCTGAACCTGTACCCGCCCGCCTGACCACTCTGCCCATCCCTGACCTTGAGCCTGCCTGTCACCCTGTACCTTTGCTCCTACTCTGGATTATCGACCCCTGCCTGCATTGACCTGTCATTTACCTGCCATTTACCTACCTACAGTAAACATTGTTACTTCACAGAGTCTGCACTTGGGTCTTACCTAGATTCATGATGGCATCAAGGAAAAGGGTGGCTACTTTGAAGAATCTTACATTTAAAATATATTTAGATTTGTTTAACACTTTTTTTGTTACTACATGATTCCATATGTGTTATTTCATAGTTTTGATGCCTTCACTATTATTCTACAATGTGAAAAATAATGAAATACCCTGGAATGAGTAGGTGTGTCCAAACTTTTGACTGGTACTGTGTGTGTGTGTGTGTGTGTGTGTGTGTGTGTGTGTGTGTGTGTGTGTGTGTGTGTGTGTGTGTGTGTGTGTGTGTGTGTGTGTGTCTAAACACAAACGCAGCTAAATATTGAGTAAAAATGCCATGCAAAAATAAATGTCTGCGTATCATAATGCCTGTTTTGAAATTCTCGTCTCCTCATTCCGAGCTCCTAAACACTGTTCATTATATGGCAATAGTAAAGTTGTCCATGCTTATTATTTCTGTGGCCAAGCGTTGAAGGCCTCCCTGGATCATAAGCAACTGCATCACAGAAATGCAAATATAAAGACAGACAAGGGGTATGAACAACATAGATACGAATACATCTCCAGAGAGGGCCCAGAGATTATGATAAGGCTATTAGCCGGAGTATGAAGTGTAGATGTACCAATTCTGTCACCCCAAATTAGAAGAGAGGATGTCATTTTACCACATTTTTTGTCACTCGTTTGGAAAGGAATCTGGCTGTCAATAACGGCACCGTGAGAGTGTGGAAGTACTGCCAGTTCCAATAAAACAGAGAGATCAACAGAATGAGAGGTGACCTTGCCATAATTGAGATTCATCACGTGGAAGGCAGGCGGTAGAGGGAGAGAAAAAAAAAGTGCTAAAAAAAAAAAACACAAATATGCACTCCCAATTTTATGGGAGAATGGCCAACTGTTGTTCAACGGCAGGACCTGAATTTCAATCGCTAGTTTTTAACCACAAGCCTGTGTGTTGTGATCCTTGCTTACTTTCTATTTGTGAGAGCAGTATGCGTCTGAAATGACAAATACTGCCTTCCCCCCCAATGAAAACAGTCTTAAGCATGTCTACTGTTTAGGTGCGATAACAAATCTCCACATTTACAAAGAAATGGGACCATAGAAGGTGGATACAATGACAATATTCCATACTGCATAATACTTAACTTCCATTAAAAACAACATGGCCTGCATGGTGTCTACCAGATATAGACCGCTATGCCTCTAACCCTATTACAGGGGCTGAGTCACTGGCTTACTGGGGCTCTTTCATACCGTCCCTGGGAGGAGTGCGTCACTTGAGTGGGTTGAGTCACTGATGTAATCTTCCTGCCTAGGTTGCCCCCCCGTTGGGTTGTGCCGTGGTGGAGATCTTTGTGGGCTATACTCGACGTTGTCTCAGGATGGATGGTAAGTTGGTGGTTGAAGATATCCCTCTAGTGGTGTGGGGGCTGTGCTTTGGCAAAGTGGGTGGGGTTATATCCTTCCTGTTTGGCCCTGTCCGGGGGTGTCCTCAGATGGGGCCACAGTGTCTCCTGACCCCTCCCGTCTCAGCCTCCAGTATTTATGCTGCAGTAGTTTATGTGTCGGGGGGCTAGGGTCAGTTTGTTATATCTGGAGCACTTCTCCTGTCCTATTCAGTGTCCTGTGTGAATTTAAGTGTGCTCTCTCTAATTCTCTCTTTATCTCTTTCGTTCTCTCTCTCTGAGGACCTGAGCCCTAGGACCATGCCTCAGGACTACCTGAGATGATGACTCCTTGCTGTCCCCAGTCCACCTGGCCGTGCTGCTGCTCCAGTTTCAACTGTTCTGCCTTATTATTATTGGACCATGCTGGTCATTTATGAACATTTGAACATCTTGGCCATGTTCTGTTATAATCTCCACCCGGCACAGCCAGAAGAGGAATGGCCACCCCACATAGCCTGGTTTCTCTCTAGGTTTCTTCCTAGGTTTTGGCCTTTCTAGGGAGTTTTTCCTAGCCACCGTGCTTCTACACCTCATTGCTTGCTGTTTGGGGTTTTAGGCTGGGTTTCTGTACAGCACTTTGAGATATCAGCTGATGTACGAAGGGCTATATAAATACATTTGATTTGATATAGATATACGACTACCGAGCCAAATACTCTAAAATGTTTTTTTTGTCTAGTCATGCTTGATCATACTAAGTAAAATAACCACCTGCCATCACCACAAGACAGATGTAAATGTCAGATGACAGAGAATGATGCAGACAACCTGTAACGGATTTCCTCCCCTTCGTCTGAAGAGGAGTAAGGATCAGACCAAAGCGCAGCGTGGTAAGTGTTCATGATGATTTTAATGAAACGAACGGAACACTGAAATACAAAACAATAAAGTGAACGAATGAAAACCGAAACAGTACCGTGTGGACCAAACACTCACACGTAAAACAAACACCCCACAAACCAAAAGTGAAACCCAGGCTACCTAAGTATGATTCTCAATCAGACACAACTAACGACACCTGCCTCTGATTGAGAACCATACTAGGCCGAACACAGCAACCAAACATAGAAAAACAAACATAGACTGCCCACCCCAACTCACGCCCTGACCATATAAACAAAGACAAAACAAAGGAACTAAGGTCAGAACGTGACACAACCAGAGGCAAATGTCCTTTGTCAAGCCCACATAAAGTCTACAAAGACCATCTGGGTCTATGAAACACAGGGAAGGCTGTTTTCTACCATTGGATATCATCATCAACACCTGTACAGTGTTAGCACCATTAGCAGAAGACAAGACTGTGAGGCAAACATTATTTATTAACATGATTTATTATTTTCCCAAACTAATCATGATCATTATTTTTTGTGATGTTTATTCAGCCATCCAAGTTAATACATGTTCATGTCTAGAGGGCACTTAAATATCAGCAACCTTTTAAAGAGAAATGACCTGTGATCTAATCTTTGTAACAGTCCTTAGCTCTCTGAATGAGTCTACTGGTTTGTGAATTGGCTGTCCTCGCGTGGCCATTTGTGACTCTTGCTGGGCTGGATGAAATATCTACCAAGGCCCCAATAACATTCCACAGTCCATTAATACAATTCATTTCAAAATACTGCTTAGACTGTAAGAGAAAAAGACAGACAACTAAAACATTACTGACATACTGTAAATGCCAAGTGGATCCAATGAATGGCAAGCTCTTTTCAAAGCAGCGCGACTGCCTCATCCCACGTTGCCAATAAAAAGTAAAATGCAGAGGACTGCAGTCTGCCAGACTGGTCAAAATGCTGCTTTTGGAAACCTCGCTTAAGAACTTGAACAAAGTCCTTGTAGTGTTCAATGACGTGAGTTCAGTCTTGACACTGCAAAGAGCTTGCAGGTTCTCTGAGGATTACCTAACCTAAGGGTGAGATGCACTGGCCTGACACAGCCCTACTGTTACTGAAGTGCACAGGAAAATCACACATACTCCCAAGCAGTGTTTGTGTAACTTGCATTCGTTCGTGATTCTCTGTGTTTTGGGCTGGAGACACTGCTATTTAATCCAGTGCATGCAGGTGTGCTTAACAAAAGGCGTGCTGCAGGTTTTGGAATACACAATAGCCAGAAAAAGCATACGTTTACATGGTTGACTGGAATAACCTTCATGATATAACCATAAATAGGGAGAATAAGCCCAGTGTAGCAGTAGATTAATGCTGCTATCAAATGGTCTAGGACAGGAAAGGGATTCCTAATGAGCTGGAAAACGCAGAGCTGTTCCCTCCGCTAAAATGAATCTCTAACACACACACACACACGCGCGTGCACGCTCTCTCCTTCTGTGTCTCCAGTTTCCACATGGTCCATTTCTCTATCTCTGAGTTCCTTCCACCATCTTACTCTGTATCATTCCAAAGCCTCTCTTCCTCTCTACTTCCTGGTCGTGATACTGTACATCTCTCATCTTATGACTCTATCCCTCTAGCTCCATCTTTCTATCTATCCCTAGCTCTCTCCCCTCTCTTTATTTATCTTGTGAAATGTCTGCTCTCCTTGTCAGAGCCATGTTTGTAACCCCCTGACCGTTGTCAGGGTGACAAGAGGAGGGGGGGGTGAACTCACGGCTTAGATACATTTCCTGGTGTGACCCGCCAAGCTTTATCAATGTTTTATATTTTCTGTCTCAGAGCCACTTTAGTAGGTATTGTTTAATGTTTTATTTAGAGGTGCACTGGGTTTCAGTAGGCTGTCACCCTTCTAGTCCTGCTGTGGAAGTATCACTATGAACAACCGTTGGCTTCTCATTGAGGATCTAAGTGGATGGAAGTATAGGGTGGAAATTATACTGAACAAAAACAAGCGCAACACACAACAATTTCAATGATTTTTACTGAGTGCAGTTCATATGGGGAAATCAGTCAACTGAAACAAATCCATTAGGCCCTAATCTATGAATTTCACATGACTGGGAATACACATATGCTCTTGGTCACAGACACTTCAAAAGAAATGGGCCTCACAATGGGCCTCAGGATCTCATCACAGTATTTCTGTGCATTCAAATTGCCATCGATAAAATGCAATTGTGTTTGTTGTCCGTAGGTTATGCTTGCCCATGCCGGTCTCCACGTCACACCACAAAGCTGGCAGCCTCATCTGTGACACTCAATCAGCAAGAAAACAGAAAATGCACCATAACCACTATGGGCGCTGACTTATTTATCTTACTTGAAACAAGTGACAGTTGTCTCTGCAGCTATTTCATTTTACATTCTGCCACAAAACTTCTGAATTAATAAAATGTGGGGTGAAAGGAGGAGAATTTCCCCAGTGGTGCTGTGAATAGGGGAGAGGGTAAATAAATGTGTTATGTATGACCAGTCAGAGAGGGCTCAGGGGCAGCTTGTCCTGCCACGATGCACTCAGACAAGTGAATAAATCAGCACACAATTAGGACTTGTGATTTCATTTATGGTACCTAGGAGCGCTCTGAAGGCAGATCCTGGCAGATGTCATTTCTAGGCAATTGATTTTGCTACTGTCCTGAGGCCCTCCACTCATGCCCCCTCTACCCAAGATTTAAAAAAAATGGAATCCAGGCATGAGCCAAATGACTGTCCAGGCAATTTCTAGATGATATGAGCGGAATAATATAAGAACCCACACAGGCACAGACCAGCGCAAGCATGCACGCACACACACATAGGCCTACATGTTTTGCCAAATAACTGTCCAAGCAGTTTAAGCATGACTGCAAATGGGCAATTTATGTAGTACACAGACACACACACACACACAAACACGCACCCCCACACCCCTCCACACACAAACACACACACGCACGCGCACACACACACACACACACTCACACGCACACACACACACACACACTGCTGCCTCATTTAACAGCATTAGGAGCACAGAGCTAACTGCTAGATAGGGGTTGAAGGTAGTGACCAGGGCAATACAACCTGACAGATATCCTGGCACCACTGTACTAATGTGTGTTTGCCAATCCAGACTCTTCCTGGCTCTTCCATTTATCAGGCAGGAAAGCACACCAGCATAAATGGCAAGGGTCCAATAGGGTATTACAACTCAATCAATTAAATTAAACATCATGTTTGCCTGAAATATTTAAAGTAAAATGAATATATGCTCCACCGTATGCTTTTATTTAGCAGCCACCTGCGCATATAACTCTAACCTAATCTTACCTCATTACCTGAAAAGACAAAGTGCAATTAGTTTCATGTCAAATAATCATGGTCTCTCATCCGTGATTTCATGCACATCCCAGTCATCTGACGGTCCCTACTGACTTCAGAGGAATTGCTCTCTGATATCACAGTATTGCCTAAGATGATATTTGAATTCAAAATGTTTTAGGAAAGACAGTATTAAAAAGCTAACACTGTGTCAAGTAATTCATCAAGCAGCACATGTGGCTGTACCATAACCTTTGATATTGTGACTGTGAACTGGCATGCATCTTTTTAATTAGAGCATCGCAAAAATGGAGGGGAAGCGAGAGGATTTTTGCAGCTGTATAACATTTGCAATTCCATTTGATTATAACTAAACATAAATGAGGTACAATGGAGGACATGAAAGAGTCCTCCAAGAGTAGCGGGAAGTCCATTCCTGACTCTAGCTATTGTTTGTGGTTTTTTAAGGGGTGAGGTTCTCTAGCAACAGGAAGCAGGCAGCTCTCGATCCACTACAATAGGTAAATTAGTTTCCCCAGGGATGACTGCTCGGCCCTTAGAGAGACCATCTCCCTCTCCACTCACTTCTACTGTTAATTAGTTGGAGCCAGATCTGGAGTGTATTAACACATGAAAGATATGCATGACACGTCTTGCTCACTTTCAGAGATGTTGCTTTGTTACAAACTTTTTACTGAACTTATTTCCCTCTTCTTACTACAAGGTCATTTATTAACTGAATCCCGATAGGTGGAAGAAGAGAAAACATCACCAGAACTGTCAAGGTCGTCCTCCTCTTCATCTGAAGAGGAGAGGCGAGAAGGATCGGAGGACCAAAATGCGGCGTGGTATGTGTTCATCATGAATTATAATAAAGAAAACACTGAACACTGAAACACTACAAAACAGTAAACAAAATAACAACCGTGAAGCTAATGCGAGCTGCGCTGAAACAAGCCATCAACATAGACAATCACCCACAAACAAACAGTGCAATCCAGGCTACCTAAGTATGATTCTCAATCAGAGACAACTAATGACACCTGCCTCTGATTGAGAACCATACTAAGCCGAAACATAGAAATCCCAAATCATGGAAAATCAAACAGACTGCCCACCCAACTCACGCCCTGACCATACTAAATAAATACAAAACAAAGGAAATAAAGGTCAGAACGTGACAAGAACCTACATTGAAACAGTAACATGTCTTTTTTTTAAAGACTTGTTTTTGATTCTGTTTCATTCCATGGGATGAGGTATGTCCGTAGGGAGAGAACATGGATACAGTAGGCCATTGTCTGTAATTACTGGGATTTCACCAGGGACAATGTGCCGAGGCCAAACAAGACAGTGTATTACAGTCAGATATGGATAAGTAGTTATGTGTTTGAATACTTTGCCATGGCATCTGCTGCTGTGTGTATCTACATTAGCTATGCTTCAAACCAGATACATTCCCTTTATTTCCATGTTGAAGCCATGTCTTTGAAAGCAGAAGCTTTCAACTGAATCAATTCCTCTCCGGGTTTACAGTAGGCCTAAGTGCTAGAATATTAAAGATCTATTTGCTTTTCAATCTATGAATCACCGAGTCATCCAATCTATCTTAATCTTTTCTTCAAGTATCAGATCCAATAGGGATATTTGAAGTTAAGTTGAATGTGTTTTATCAAATGCATGCTTTCTTTTCAGATATTTCAAAACATGTATTCTCAGTTGTTGTTCCCGCAAAGTGCTTCAGGCAAATCCATGTTACTTGAATCAAACATGATATACCTCATCTCATAATGTAGTCTGGAAGATTCTCTATTTTCATAGAAATACCACCTGAGTCTATGTCAAATGGAAACCAAATACTATGTGAGCCTTGCCATGTGTAAGATAATTTAGGAATTGAGTGTACCTTCGTCATGTTTTGATTTGATTGTACCCAAGTGCAAGGTGTGTGTTGTAAATTGCTTTCTGATTAATTAGAACAGTTGGATAAATACGTGTGCACCAGATCAAGGCTTCTTTCATGCATGGCTTTGAGATGTAAGTTAACAACAAATTATGTAGGGAAAATAATATGAATTGCCGTATCAGGCATGACTCAATTTTATGTTGCTTGTCTTCCACCCATGCCTTATACACCCGAGTCAGGAAGAAAAGACAACTAGTAGACAATTGGCACTTAATGATGAAGTCCACAGTCTAGATTGAAGATCCTAATTAATTGATCAGTTTCAATCCGCTGGGTTGAGGCTTGGCTGTGCAAAAATCTTAGTATATACTGTGGCGCTCTGTGGCGTTCTAGGTTATTAGTCCTAGTTGACACTAACTATATTGTTTGTTTACATAGCATGTATACGGCGCAGAAACATTGTGGTAACACTTTATTATTTTTATTATTTTACCCTTATTTTAACTGTTGGGTTGACTGAGAACACATTCTAATTTACAACAATGACCTGGGGAATAGTTAAAGGGGAGAGGAGTGGGGATGAATGAGCCGATTTGAAGCTGAGGATGCTTAGATGGCCATGGATGATATGAGAACAAGATTGGGAATTTATCCAGGACCCCCGGGATTAACATCCTTACTCTTACGATAACTGTCATGGGATCTTTTGTGACCACAGAGTCAGGATTCCTGTTTAATGTCCCAACCAAAAGGTGGCACCCTACACAGGGCAATGTCCCCAATCACTGACCTGGGGTATTGGGATATACAGTACCAGTTAAAGGTTTGTTCACACCTACTCATTCCAGGGTTTTTCTTTGTTTTTACAATATTTTCTACATTTTAGAATAATAGTGAAGAGATCAAAATGATGAAATAACAGATATGGAATCATGTAGTAACCAAAAAAGTGTTAAACATATTTTTTTTATTTTACCTTTATTTAACCAGGCATGTCAGTTAAGAACACATTCTTATTTTCAATGACAGCCTAGGAACAGTGGGTTAAAATATAAAATATATTTTGATTTGTTTAACACTTTTTTGTTACTACATGATTCCATATGTGTTATTTCATAGTTGTGATGTCTTCACTATTATTATACAATGTAGAAAGTAATAAAATAAAGAAAAACCCTGGAATGAGTAATTGTGTCCAAACTTTTGACTTGTATATAAATGTCATTCTATATGTATATATATATATATATACATTTTTAGACCAGAGGAAAGAGTGCATCGTACTGGCCTTCCAACACAACTTACAGCATCATCTGGTCTCCCATCCAGGGAGCGACCAGGACCAACCCTGCTTAGCATCAGAGGCAAGCCAGCAGTGGTGCAGGGTGGTATGCTGCTTTACATTAAGTTGTCCCTATTACTATGTAACTAACACATTAATAACTGTGTTCACAACATAATAGTTCTGGGTTTTGCTATGTAATTACATGGCAATAGAGTTGTTGCTGAATCAGTTGTTACACATTCACTTGCTGAAGGTTATTACATGAGTAGCTCCTAATGTTATTACACATGTTCTTGTTCCACTATGTGGCCTAACTCATGTTTTGTAATTAATTACATGTTTTAAAGTCACCAGTGAATTACCATGTTAATAACTCAAACCAAAATCGGACCTCGATACATGCAACTACAAGGTGCTACTACCGTCAAATCCACATGTAGTACCTGGGTTAGTATATGGTCTAGGGCTTGATAACAACAACTCTAACAAGGCCCACCCTGTCATTAACTACCAGTCATTTTCAATGTGTTTATTCCTATGTTATGACCCGGCTCAAAGGCTATACCTAATCAAGTGTAACGTAAGAACGATGCAGTTACATAGGATATACTAGCAATTATCATGTGCCTACCCAGGAGCAAGCAACTTAATGTAAAGTGAAACCAGGAAGGGTATAACCTTTACAATGTAACACTCTTTTCAGACAATAGGCTAAAAAGAGAACATTAGGTATAACACTTCAATTACATTATAATTATCTTTAACAACCAACTCTGTAATTATAGAAATACTTGTTTGTACCTAATGTTCTCTTGTCTCCTCATTTTCTCCTGGTTAAGCCTATTGTCTGCAAAGGTTGTTACATTGCAACTACATAGTAATTATAAAGGTTATACCCTACTGGGTTTCACTTTACATTAAGTTGCTTGCTCCTGGGTAGGTACATAATAATTACAAATTATATGTAACTACATAGTTGCTAACACAGTTACTCTGTTAGATAGTAAGAGGGGCAATTTAATGTAGTGTTGCCACATTGTTTCCTTGCTGGAAAATATATAGAATGCCAAGCATGTAACGGCGTTCTTCATTTGTTGAAAGAGAGTCGGACCGAAATTCAGCGTGGTGGTTACTCATGATCTTTAATGAAGGATCGCGATACATGAAATAACTATTACAAAATACAAAACAACAAACGGAACGTGAAATCTAATTACAGCCTATCTGGTGAAACTACACAGAGACAGGAACAATCACCCACGAAATACAAAGCGAAACCCAGGCTACTAAATACGGTTCCCAATCAGAGACAACGAGAATCACCTGACTCTGATTGAGAACCGCCTCAGGCAGCCAAGCCCATACAACACCCCTGCTCAGCCGCAATCCCAATTACCACAAAACCCCAATATGAAATACAACAAAACAAACCCATGTCACACACTGGCCTGACCAAACAATCAACGAAAACACAAAACACTAAGACCAAGCCGTGACAGAACCCCCCCCTAAGGTACGGACTCCCGGACGCACCTCAAAACCATAGGGAGGGTCCGGGTGGGCGTCTGTCCATGGTGGCGGTTCCGGCTCGGGACGTGGACCCCACTCCATTAAAGTCATAGTTCCTCCCCTTAGCGTCCTGGGATAATCCACCCTCGCCGCCGACCATGGCCTAATAGTCCTCACCCAGAACCCCACTGAACTGAGGAGCAGCTCGGGACTGAGGGGAAGCTCGGGACTGAGGGGAAGCTCGGGACTGAGTGGCAGCTCGGGACTGAGGGGCAGCTCGGGACTGAGGGGCAGCTCGGGACTGAGGGGCAGCTCGGGACTGAGGGGCAGCCCGGAACTGAGGGGCAGCCCGGAACTGAGAGAAAGCCCAGTACTGAGAGGAAGCCCAGTACTGAGATGAAGCTCAGGCAGGTAGTATGCTCCGGTAGATCCTGGCTGGCTGGCGGATCTGGAAGATTCTGGTTGACTAGCAGATCTGGAAGAGACTGGTTGACTGGCAGATCTGGAAGAGACTGGTTGACTGGCAGATCTGGAAGAGACTGGTTGACTGGCAGATCTGGAAGAATCTGGTTGACTGGCAGATCTAGAAGATCATGGCTGACTGGCGGATCTAGCTGCTCTATGCAGACTGACAGCTCCTTGCAGACTGACAGCTCTGGCTTCTCCATGCAGGCTGACAGCTCCTTGCAGACTGACAGCTCCTTGCAGACTGGCAGCTCTTTGCAGACTGACAGCTCTTTGCAGACTGACAGCTCTGGCTGCTTCATGCAGACTGACATCCCTGGCTGCTTCATACAGACGGACAGCTCTGGCTGCTTCATACAGACTGACAGCTCTGACTGCTCCATGCAGGCTGACAGCTCTGACTGCTCCATGCAGGCTGACAGCTCTGACTGCTCCATGCAGGCTGACAGCTCTGACTGCTCCATACAAGCTGACAGCTCTGACTGCTCCATGCAGGCTGACAGCTCTGACTGCTCCATGCAGGCTGGCAGCACCTTGCAGACTGGCAGCTCCTTGCAGACTAGCAGCTCCTTGCAGACTGGCAGCTCTGTCTGCTTCATGCAGACTGACAGCTCAGGCTGCTCCGAACAGGCAGGAGGCTCAGGCAGCGCTGTAGAGGAGGAAGGCTCTGATAGCGCTGAACAGGCGGGAGACTCCGACAGCGCAGGAGGGAAGGAAGGCTCTGATAGCGCTGAACAGACAGGAGACTCCGGTAGCGCAGGAGGGAATGAAGGCTCTGGCTGTGCTGAACAGACAAAGGCGCACTGACGGCCTGGTGCGTGGTGCTGGAACTGGTGCTACAGGATCGAGGACACGCACAGGAGAGGCGAGGCGCACTGTAGGCCTGATGTGTGATGCTGGCACTGGTTATACTGGAGCGAGGACACGCACAGGAAGCCTGGTGTGGGGAGCTGCTACCGGAGGACTGGTGTGTGGAGGTGGCTCTGGATAGACCGGACCGTGCAGGCGCACTGGAGCTCTTGAGCACCGAGCCTGCCCAACCTTACCTGGCTCGATGCCCACTCTAGCCCGGCCAATACGAAGGGCTGGTATGAACCGCACCGGGCTATGCACCCGCACTGGAAACACTGTGCGCTCCATAGCATAACACGGTGCCTGCCCGGTCTCTCTAGCCCCCCGGTAAGCACAGGGAGTTTGCGCAGGTCTCCTACCTGGCGTAGCCATACCCCTGTAAGTCCCCCAATAATGTTTTTTTGGGCTGCTTTTCGGGCTTCCATCCACGTCGCCGTGCTGCCTCCTCATACCAGCGCCTCTCCGCTTTAGCCGCCTCTAGTTCTTCCTTGGGACGGCGATATTCTCCAGGCTAAGCCCAGGGTCCTTTTCCGTCTAATATCTCCTCCCAAGTCCAGAAGTCCTTTGATCGCTGCTCCTCATGATTAACAGGGAGAGTTGGCTCAGGTCTGACTCCTGACTCTGCCACTCTCTCCCTGAGCCCTCCCCCAATACATTTTTGGGGGCGACTTTCGGGTTTCTTTCTGCGCTGCCGTGTCTTTCTCTTTGACTCCATTCTCCTATAGCCCTCTTCGCACTGCTCCAGCGAATCCCAGGAGGGCTCCGGCACTCTCTCTGGGTCGACCGCCCACCTGTCTATTTCTTCCCACGTCGTATACTCCATGCTTCTGCTGTCCATAACGTCTTCCCATGTCCATTCTCCGAATAATTCATCCTCCTTTTGTCGCTGCCTGTTACCACGCCACTCGGTCCGTGTGTGGTGGGTGATTCTGTAACGGCGTTCTTCGTTTGTTGAAAGAGAGTCGGACCGAAATGCAGCGTGGTAGTTACTCATGATCTTTAATGAAGGATCGCGATACATGAAATAACTATTACAAAATACAAAACAACAAACGGAACGTGAAATCTAATTACAGCCTATCTGGTGAAACTATACAGAGACAGGAACAATCACCCACGAAATACAAAGCGAAACCCAGGCTACCTAAATACGGTTCCCAATCAGAGACAACGAGAATCACCTGACTCTGATTGAGAACTGCCTAAGGCAGCCAAGCCCATACAACACCCCTACTCAGCCGCAATCCCAATAACCACAAAACCCCAATACGAAATACAACAAAACAAACCCATGTCACACCCTGGCCTGACCAAACAATCAACGAAAACACAAAACACTAAGACCAAGGCGTGACAAAGCATAGCAACATTGTAACAACTGACCTGGTTTTTACACAGCCAAACCAGCCTCTGAGTGTATCTTTAAAGATGCCATGATATAGTTGTTTTTCTTTCATTTCTTTCAGTATTCTAAAGTTGTTTTAGCTAATTCTTCTCTAATTGTATTTGTGCATGCATTCAACAAACTTGCGATGAAGGACTTCCACATTGAAGCCATCTCCAAAGTTCACTCAGAAAGACAATAATTCTAAACTGGGTTTGATTTAGTTTTTGTTATTTAAATTTGTTAAAAAAAAAAAATGTAAACCTCCATTATTGCTTATTGCTCATTTCAATGTTGTTAATACACAAAGTGGTGTAAGGTTCTGTATTTATTTTCTTAGTTCACCTTGTGTTCTGTTTCTTTGTGTTCTTGAACGTAGCCCTGTCTTTCGTTTTTGTTCATTGATTTCATCTGTGTTAGTTACTTACCTGGTCTCATCAGCTCCTTATTTAGTTCAGTTCATTCTGTTTGTGCCTTTGTGAGATATTGTTTGTTTTGACTTTACTAAACCTTTTCCTAGCTCGTTTGTGAGAACCAGTTATAGACTTCAGTCACAGTTTTTGTCACACGGAGCTGAACAGGTGAACGCAAAAGCAGATTCATACGAGGAAACTGGGATGAGGTAACCAAGGTATTTATTGAAACATGGGGGGAAGATTGAGTGCAGGCTTGGGGAAGCCCAGGCGGGTTGCTGGAAACCATGTGCGGAGGCTAAGGCTGGAGCGAGAGGTGTGGGGACAGGGTAAGCAGGTCCGGAGGGGAATCCAAGGGAGCGTAGAGTGGAGTATCCAGGACAGAGTAGCAGGACTGACGAGAAGTCGGACTGGAGACAGGGACCAGAGTCAGAGCGGGCAGAACTGTAGCGGAGGGGAAAACAGTGTCAGGCAAGGGAAAACAGGAACAAATTGCTTGAAAAATGTACTGACTGGGCAGAGATTACGATCTGGCAGTGTGGAAGTGGCAGGACTGAGTATTTGTAGAGGTCTTGATTATGGAACAGGTTGCAGCTGGTGGGGATCTGCTCTGACTCCAACACTCCTGTCTCCACACAATCACACACACACAGAGAGAGAGAGGGAGAAAGAGAGAGCATTGGGGGAGTGATGGCAGGTCAAGGAGACACTGGATGAGCACTAGAGGGTGTGGCAGGAGCAGATGTAACAGTTTTGATTCACCTGCCTATTTGCCTACCTGTGTATGACTATTGCTTGCCTGTGACCACAATTCCTGCCTTCTGCAAAGGTGAAATAAACACCTGCCGCACCCTGCTAGTGAATCTACACCTTTTTCTCCCTGAGTGTAGCACATTTGCAACAGTAGTATGTTCACCACAAGTTTCCTAGAATTGTTTGCCAGAACTTCTCAAGTCACAGTAAATTTGTCACAAAACTAATCTAGATGTGGAAATATGAGCAAATACGAGCTTGACAAAGATTTGAAGGCAAATTAGCCAAAGATTTGCAACAACTGTTTGTCAGAAGCCTATTTTCTTCGGGAAAGGTAGCCTTGGCCTCCCTTTTTACTTTAAAAGTTGAATTTGTAAGTGGAATTGGAATGAAACAATCTGTGTATTTATTCGTCCCAAGTTACAGTATAAAGTGAAAGCATATAAAAATGATTTAAATCCAACTATTGGGTCAGTATTTTAGTCTCTTTTGATGGGTGATTTTTGTGCACTTTGGACTTAAATAAAGATATTCATGGTGTGTTGACTCACTTCCTTGACACAGTGGATCCGCTCTATTTTAAGTATAAATCCGGGGGAAAAGACGATTGAATCGAGATGGTCTTTTGTAGCTCAGCTAGACCTCAATGATGTCTGCACTGAGTTTCAGCAGGGTCCATTCTTTAAAGCAATATCTCCTCAGAGCCTTTTAAAACTGTGTGCCTGTGCAGACAGATACTGTTTTCGAGAATAAAATAGAAAATAAATATGAGAAAAAAACACCTCTAGCTAGTTGCCCTAAAGCGTTGAGAATAAGGGCAAAGCGTTAAGATTAATAATGGAAAGCAGTGGTTCCCTGTGCAATAAGGAGCGGCCTATAACGGCCTGAGACAGGACTTGGAGAGAGGCTTTATAATGTAAACAGGGTAGCCGCAATGGGGAGCGACATTTAGTGCAGGGGACTCTAAAGGAGTGGGGTTCGGAGGTTAACTACCCAGAGGGCTTTGGGTCAGGGAGAGTTGGTGGTGGGGTGTTGGTGGTTTGCTATCTGCTTCTGCTGATAATGTTTCCTCCATTCCCTCCATCAGCTAGACTCGGGCTACATTCTTTCAGAATACTCTTAGCTCTTGGGTACATTAACTTAAGACTTAAGGAGCCAAGGTCAGTATTTCTTTCAATCCTGATGCATGCCACTAGAGACTCTGTTGCATTTTGTATTTAACTGCAGCTTCATTGAACAAAGTTATGTTGTTTGGCCACTAACATTCTCTAGTCGACTGTGTACTGTGCAGTGCTCTTCAGAGCCATGTTGAGCCATCAGGGGAGAGATCCTCATACAGTACATTAGCCACATGCCTTAGAAACACAGGGTCTAGTAACCAGCTCCATGCTGTTTTAGTAATGCTGAATTAGAGTTCAAATAAAAATGGAATAAACAGTAATAAATCCACAGTGAAACCGCATAGTGGTGCCTATGTGGGACTGCTCATGGTAATGGAAGCTTAACAGTGATCCAATGCCCTGAAAGGATTTGTGTAAATACGCTGTTTGCTCACGATCAGCATTGTATTTAATAATGTGGGTGAATATTAAATCATCTTTTGATCTTTTTTTCATTAGGCCTCCCCATGTGGGTTTTTGTCTTCCTTATAAATTAAGTTCCTTGTCTCGTATACACATGAGAATAATGAACGAGGACACAAAAACCTTTTTAAAGATTAGTAATAATACCAGGCTATTGAAACTATTGTAATTGGTTCCACATCTTCATTTGGAACACTCTTCCTCCATGTCTACATTCGAGTGATAAAAGTTTGAACTGAGTGGATGCAAGATTTACAGTTGTGATATTTCAGAATATGTCATGTTGGACAGGATTGCTCTTGCCTCTGGGAGTAGTATTTCATTCAGAGGCAACGTTTGCCCTGTTATTAGGTTCTACGCACACACTCAGACCATTCCCAGCACACCTAGCTACAGCTCATAAAATCATAGGTACAGTATCCTGAGAAAATACTGATTCCTTCCCCAAAAGCTAATAAAACAGCACTTTGTTCTAACTACTTGCCGATCTGCTGAGATACTGTATTAGCTACATACAGTACAGTACATAGAAACAGTTACACACCAAAAAATAACAACATTTCAATGCAAGATACACATACTGACTTTATACCTTGCTTTGCACTTCATAGCCGAAAACAATATTGGGACAATATTTAGATCATACATAATGAACTTTATTCTCCTATCTAATTAGCACAGATCTATACCTCATAAACAAAGAGCTGAAAAACTTCACCTGTTCACACCCCATTAAGCCTGCATAATAATGCTAATTATGTTTGTTCACTTATAGGGCTTCATTATGTAGGTTACAATCATTAAAGAGGCTACAAAGGGTGCCTACTGTATGTTAGAATTGCATCATCTGTGCTATTATGATGGCTATTCTCATCTCAAAGTTAAACTACGATGTATGTCAGAAAGCTCAAACTCATTCATGGACAGAATGAGAGACACAAATGACAACAGATGGAGATGTGTGGTATCCTCACTGTGACATCATATGAATGAGAATCAAATTCTAAGAGAGAAAAAGTATTCCTTTTTTAGGTGAGATCATCTCAAAATGCAGCATCGTACTGCAGTGGTTTCACTCTGGATTACATGTTAGGATCCACCTATTCAACTCTACCTGAATTACTATTGCCTTGAGACTTCAGTCCAATGACAGTGATATTTCCCACTGCACATTTTTCTTCAAAGCACATCCTAGTTTATTTATAATTAATCTATAGTTCATAAACCGACTGATATCCCTACAACTCCACTCCATTATTTTGCATAGAGACAGCTTGGTGATTCACAGGTCTCATGCTGCCAGGCTGTGCACACTGATTGAGAAACGCAGCTCTTACAGTGTTGTACCCCCACTGGGAGATTCTGCAGGCATGGACATGCTCCGAGTTTCCATGGCAAGATGGCGCTGCAAAAGAAAAGGCTACTGTGAAATGCCAGCAGACAACAACAGGGTGAAAACAAATGTCATCCTACGGTGGTATTCTACCATTCTGGCACCATTTTAGAAATTATTAAGCGCTCTCCGTAATGTGACAATGATGATGTACTAAAATGAGCTTGTTGTAGACCTTTTAGTCTAGTAGATACACTATCAAGAGTAAGACAGCTTTGACTAATGACATCTTTCTGTTTCCATTCACCATGCATACTGGCCCTTTTCATAAGGCCACGTAGGTTCTTATGACGTCTGTAACGGTTCTCTTGGTGTGAAGAAGAGTCGGACCAAAATGCAGCGTGTAGATTGCGATCCGTGTTTTAATAAACAAACGTAACACGAATCTAAATACAAACACTACAAAAAAAAACAATAAACTTAAATGAAAACCGAAACAGCCTATATTTGTGTACACTAACACATAGCCAGGAACAAGGACACTAAGGACAATCACCCACGACAAACTCAAAGAATATGGCTGCCTAAATATGGTTCCCAATCAGAGACAACGATAAACACCTGCCTCTGATTGAGAACCACTCCAGACAGCCATAGACTTTGCTAGATCACCCCACTAGCTACAATCCCAATATATACACACCACATACAAAAACCCATGCCACACCCTGGCCTAACCCAATACATGAAGATAAGCACAAAATACTTCGACCAGGGCGTGACAACGTCAGACATGGCTGAGAGGCGTCGCCTGTAACCTGTTGATGTTTTCGCTAACCAATCTCTCTCTGTTATTCTTGGTGAGGGATTTTTAAGCAATTTAGTCAGGTGGATATTTTGTAGTTGATTATCTCTGTCTTTTATCATCCACCACACAGTGACATGCGCACACTTATCGTACATTAAAACTCAAGTGTTTTTGAAAAACGTCATTGAACTCATGCTTCTAGCCTGCATGTGCTAAAGGGAGGCCCTCGCAATAAATTGTGAAAAGCTCTTATCCAGATTGCTTGAACAAAAACGCAGCACTTCATTTGCACATTGTTGCGAAAGCGGCAGTGTTTTTTCATCTCTGCTCCTCTGCATATATGGTGAGGACAGAACCTTCTTGTCTCTTATCTTTTCCCCCACCCACCCCAAACAAATATCAAACCAGCTCACCCGCTCACCCATGTGCTTGCCTATGTGAAAAGCAGTAGCATATGTCCTGAAACCCGGTCTTTGTTGACATGTTAACTTAAAGTCTCTGTGTCTTTGATCAGAGGAATCGAATCTCTGAAGGGAATGTGATTAAAAGTGACTTTTTAAATGCCCAAGGATCCAAGCAGCAGGGGGATTTTCCAGATAGTGTGAAGTCGTAAGCTCATATAAGAAATACAGGAGTGATTCAAGCAATGTATCCAAACCGGGAAATATGATACAGTATGGCAGTGTTTTTCTTCCTCCCCATTTCTTTTCACTGCTAGTTATATGCGCTCTGTGCTGGATGCCTTTCAAAGCTACTTGTTCCACTTTCTTACATTTATGCTAATTGGAATGCAAATATTCAGGTTACATTTTAAGCCTGTGGTTTTATGAGAGAGGGGTGAGAGATGACAATGTATTGACAGGCATGGATGGCTCAACACTCAAACCTCAAAGTTGAGAGGGATTTTTCAGGATAAGGGTTCATGGTGGCAGTAAAGGACAGGAAATATGGACTCTGTCATCTTTATTGAATAACATTTCACGCTGTGGTATTTTGGCTTCAACTGAACACTGCGAATGGAGTAGGCAGTTTAAAACCCTATGTGCCAATCCCTACCAGTAAATATCCTTCCACTTTGGTGTTATGTTTATTGTATGAGCAGTTCACTCAAGCGGAGCAAAGAGGTGTAGTGTCCAATGCACTCAGTAAGCTTTAAAGCTTGTCTTGATAAACTAATCAACCCAGCTAAGATTCCGAGGCCCACTTAACACACACAGGTCAACACAAGTTCCCCGGACCAATGCATGATAGTACCTCTTAGTATATTACCTAAGTAGGTTTTCTAGTGGGACTTGTTATTGTAGATGACTTGCTTGAATACATACTATATATTACCATGAACTTCCAAAATGAAGGTTGCCTACACATGAGCTCATTTGTACTCAGGAAGATTGTAAGGCCTATTTCTTTGTACCCGCATTGTGTTGGATCATAATAGTAAATATGTCAATGTTTTTTGACGCTGTTTGAAAAGGACTTTGTTTTATGTGAGGCAAAAGACATGATGACCACATTCTGGGAAACTTTGTACCCTTGACTTCAGGCAAAAACAAAAGGTCAGGAAGTAACTAAGGATGGCAGGAGTGACGAGCAAATGTGTGAACCAACTGTTTCTCGAGGCTCTGCGACCAGCTTTCTACCAGTCAGTCATACACAAATAGCGCATGAACAAAGCCAATGAAAATACACATCTACAAAAGTATCCTTTATGGGTTTTGTTTCATTAATCTATGCAGCTTAGCCGTAAGTGTTTGCACCATGTTTAAGCACTTATCCTTATGTTCTGTAGGCCTGGCTAGATGTAAGAGAGGTATATGAAAATATCCTGAGTGAAAAGTACAGAGCAGTAGATTCTCCAACTTTTTTCCACAACTAAGTAGGTAGACATCCATTGAAAGTCTCTCCAAGTCAGTTCCCAAAGGTACACTAGCTTCTCCAACCAGCTGCTCCTCTCTCTCTCCCTCTCTCTCTCTCTCTCTCTCTCTGTCTGGCTGTTCTAATTCCTCCACAGTTATTTCTGTAATGCCTCGTTTCACATCGCCCAAATGGATGGTCGTCCAGAGAAACCTTGACGCCTCATGATGTCATGTAAATGCAGTGCTTTTAGATTTCTTAGTCTGTAATGTATACTATCTATATCCAGCAGGCCCCTGATTCCCATATGAGCAAAACACTGTTTTTAAACTCAGTCAACACAGGTGTTCTGTTAATTTAGACCAGTGGTAAAATTGCAACTGAATTGACTATGGGGTAGTCTATAGTTGGAGAAATGGAATTATTATCTTATCTAGAGTTGCAGCTCTGGGATGGTTGATTGCTGTTAACGTTGCTTAGTTATTTTGTGTCAGAATACATTGAATGATCTTCTAGAACATTTAGAAAAACACTTTGGTAGCACTTTAGCTTATAGTGCTGAAATAAGAGGGTAATGTCCGGAAAGTACCAGGAAACAGCAGCGAAATAAGATGGCAACAACCAGGTAAGAAAGCAGTAATTACCCATTAATAGTTAGTTTGTAGCTGCTAAGTACAGTGGAATTATCCTGGTTGTTATGCAGGGACAACTATTCGTGACTGAAGAACTATCAATAATAAAGGCTATACTTAAGAATGTACTTGTGCTGTATGTTAGCAATCCTAAAAACATACATTTTGGGTCAATGCTTGTAGCAGGGTAGTTGCCTCTTGTTTCAGTTTTGTTTCCGATTACTTTCCTGTCGTTACCCTACTATTTCAGCACTGTGTTCAGAGGGAAACTTCGGGATTTTGACAATGAGGCCCTATGAAAAAATGCAGAGGTAGTTTTGTGAGCCAATGCTAACTAGCGTGAAAGCAATGCTGTGAGGCTATGGGTATCTACTAGCATGCTAGCAGATACCCATGGACTTCCAGTTATTGCGCCAACGATAGTTAGCATTGGCTCATGAATCTACCTTTAACTTCCTTTATATGGGACACAGAGACATACAAATGGTATCCACAAGTTAATTTAACTATGTGGAAGTAGAAACAGGGCCTCAATGCCAAAATCCATAAGTATCCCTTTGATAAAATCCTGGTTGCTAAAATTTGAATAGTTCACCCAATTTCAGTTTATGTGACAAAACAAGCTGTCATTGTGTTGAGCAGGAGTGGGCAATTTCAGTCTTTGAGAGCCTGATTGGTGTCACAGTTTTGCCCTATCCGCAGATAACACACCTGACTCCAATAATCACCTAATCATGAACTTCAGTTTAGAATGCAATTTGATTAATCAGCTGTGTTTGCTAGGGATGGAGAAAACGTGTGACACCAATCAGGCCCTTGAGGAGTTGCCCACCCCTGTTGTAGAGAATCATTATGCTCCATAACCAAAAATATTGCATTTTCAGCAGTTTGAAGCTGGAGTAAGCGAAAGTAAAAGATGCAAAAACTAAACTTAACAATGGGAAGCATAAAATTAGATTTGCTTTCAATGAGAATCTAAAACTCACATTTCTATGTGAATTTGGTCTGGTTGTAGAAAAAGTGACATATTGTAGCTTTATAAGTAAATATTGTGTACCTTACCTGTTACTTCATGTGTAGTTTAACCATATTTTCATTGTACCTGCAGGGCCTAGACACTGTGTTCTAAAGCAACACTGTCACGACTTCCGCCGAAGTTGGCTCCCCTGCCTGTTCGGGCGGCGCTCAGCGGTCGTCACCGGCCTACTAGCCGCCACCGATCCCTTTTTCGTTGTCTGTTTGTTTTGTCTTATTAGTTTCACCTGTGTCCTGTTGTATGTGCTTAATGAGCTTCCTTATTTAAAGTACGTGTACCCGCCCTTGTTTTGTGCGGGATTGTATTTGTGTTACGTGTTAGATAGTGGTGTTTATATTTCTGGACTTGGCACCCTGTGTTTTGGGAAGTCACATTTTCTGTCCGTGCCCTGTATTTTGGGCTTGTTTATTTTTGTGCCATATTAAAGAGCACCTTTTCCCAGTGGAACTGTCTGCGCCTGATCCCTTCCTCACCCACCTAGTCCCGCGTGACAAACACTCTGTTCCCCTGTTATTAAATTCCCCATTACTTTCACCATAGTTTCTGTGTACCTTACTGTTTCTTCCTGGATAGTTTCCCCATAGCTTTGGTGTACCTACGGGACGTTGACACTGTATTCTAAAGCAATGCTCTGTAACCCTCTTACTGTGTAAATTACTATTACTTTCACTTTCACTTTCACTTAGTTTCTTACAGTTACATTCCAGTTACTTTCTTTAGATGTTCACAGATAGATTAATATCACAATCTATTTCATAAATGGAACTTCATTCATAGGACAGCATACAGTTTCATTTTGCTTCTTGTAGCATACATTGTAGCATACATTGTAGCATACATTGTAGCATACATTGTAGCATACATTGTAGCATACATTCAATCATCAGTCATCATAGCCAGGAAATAATATTACCATAGAACTGAATGTGACAATTTTCAGAATGAATCAAACACCATTTTTTGGTTTGTTTTTGTTCCAATCCAATCATGGCACACCAAGACTGCCAGACTGTGGTTGGCATTGCAGGCAGTGTCCTGTTTGTCCATGTACTTCTGGGTGATGTGATGCATCAGCATGTTTTCATGTAAATGTGGTGGACTATGTGGTGGAAAGAGGCAGAGAAACACTGTTTTCTGGATGGCTTTTTACCACTCTGGATCTGATGCTGGGTCATAGACTTCACCATGTCCTCAAAAAAGTACCATGAGTACTGCAACACACAGCGACGAACTACATATGAACTTAAACACACACACTCACATCAGGAACAAAGACAGCAGTGATTTACTGTTGTCTGCTGTGTGTGAAGTCAAAAGTAATAGTAGGAAGACAGTACACAGAGTACCTTGAACAGTTTGTTGGAAGTCATTGGAGAGTTTGACGATGGCTTCAGCCAGCTCCTCATGGACACTCTTAGGGTTAGGCCTGAGTACGGCTTTGGCTTGAACACAAACTGGAGAGAGACACCAGGGGCAGAGAGAGAAAGAGAGAGAGAGAGTGCAACAGTCACTTAAAGGGAAACTTCACTGCTAGACACTATTTGAGGTGTTTTTCCAGTCTCCCTACATAGTTATGAGTGATGAGAGGGTGTTTCAGACATAATTATGCACTATAGCTCTATTTTTTATTTCTGCGCCGGGATAGTTCAACCAATGACATAGATTAATTTTTTTATTTTATTTCACCTTTATTTAACCAGGTAGGCTAGTTGAGAACAAGTTCTCATTTGCAACTGCGACCTGGCCAAGATAAAGCATAGCAGTGTGAACAGACAACACAGAGTTACACATGGACATGGAGTCAATAACACGGTAGAAAAAAAGGGGAGTCTATATACAATGTGTGCAAAAGGCATGAGGAGGTAGGCGAATAATTACAATATTGCAGATTAACACTGGAGTGATAAATGATCAGATGATAATGTACAGGTAGAGATATTGGTGTGCAAAAAAGCAGAAAAGTACATAAATAAAAACTGTGGGGATGAGGTAGGTGAAAATGGGTGGGTTATTTACCAATAGATTATGTACAGCTGCAGCGATCGGTTAGCTGCTCAGATAGTTGATGTTTGAAGTTGGTGAGGGAGATAAAAGTCTCCAACTTCAGCGATTTTTGCAATTCGTTCCAGTCACAGGCAGCAGAGTACTGGAACGAAAGGCGGCCGAATGAGGTGTTGGCTTTAGGGATGATCAGTGAGATACACCTGCTGGAGCGCGTGCTACGAATGGGTGTTGCCATCGTGACCAGTGAACTGAGATAAGGCGGAGCTTTACCTAGCATGGCCTTGTAGATGACCTGGAGCCAGTGGGTCTGGCGACGAATATGCAGCGAGGGCCAGCCGACTAGAGCATACAAGTCGCAGTGGTGGGTAGTATAAGGTGCTTTAGTGACAAAACGGATGGCACTGTGATAAACTGCATCCAGTTTGCTGAGTAGAGTGTTGGAAGCAATTTTGTAGATGACATCGCCGAAGTCGAGGATCGGTAGGATAGTCAGTTTTACTAGGGTAAGCTTGGCAGCGTGAGTGAAGGAGGCTTTGTTGCGGAATAGAAAGCCGACTCTTGATTTGATTTTCGATTGGAGATGTTTGATATGGGTCTGGAAGGAGAGTTTGCAGTCTAGCCAGACACCTAGGTACTTATAGGTGTCCACATATTCAAGGTCGGAACCATCCAGTGTGGTGATGCTAGTCGGGCATGCGGGTGCAGGCAGCGATCGGTTGAAAAGCATGCATTTGGTTTTACTAGCGTTTAAGAGCAGTTGGAGGCTACGGAAGGAGTGTTGTATGGCATTGAAGCTCGTTTGGAGGTTAGATAGCACAGTGTCCAATGACGGGCCGAAAGTATATAGAATGGTGTCGTCTGCGTAGAGGTGGATCAGGGAATCGCCCGCAGCAAGAGCAACATCATTGATATATACAGAGAAAAGAGTCGGCCCGAGAATTGAACCCTGTGGCACCCCCATAGAGACTGATAGACGGTTGACTGAGCCTGCAGTCTGATCTAAAAAATAAATGGAGTCATGTTTTGTAGCAATTGCTGTGTTTTTCCGATTGCACGATCATGCTAGAAGCGATAAGATATGGTTGTCCTTGTTCAATAGAGCTATTGGACATGTCTCAACGACATTCCTATCTGCCAAGACATTGCAAGATCTCGGTTGACTCAATTTCCCTGGCTTTGTAAAGACTACAGCCTGACGGGAGCAATGCATCCTTGTTCCCACCCTCAAAGGGAGGCTTTTCAAAGTGGGAGCGTTACTAGTTAATAGGTTCACAGGAGCTGTGTTACCGTGCACTCACTGTCTATCTGAGATTGCTATATAATTAGCTACAATGACTGCTTCTGATGATTCCTCTTTCTTTTTGATGTTCTTTTACATAGGAACATACAGACCTATTTATTGGAGTTGAAATATATTGAAGAGGAGTTGAGACAGCGAGAAAAATAATTGCGAGACCAGCAAGCAGCTGCAGACTAGACTAGCTCGGCCAGGAATCAGGAGGGTAAATGACTAACGAATAAGTCGTTTTTCTGTCGGTAGCTAGCTACCAATATAAGCTCTCTTTTTACACGAGGCAGTGTTGTTCAGTACAGCACAATTTAGTGATCCATTCAGCCATAACAGGGCTTGCTATTACCACTACACGCCAAGCTAGCCAAGTTTATGTAGCTTTGTGTTTGCTATACCTAAAATGTACTGTAGTCTAATGTCATAGCTTTCTAGCTAATTAGCCTAGCTATCCTCAGTGTCTCTTATTGGGAGCAAAACTGGATAAATGTTTTGTTGATGGCGGAGAGTAAAGGAATGACTTTGGCTTGATGACTCATATTAGTCTTGTAGTAACTTTCTGATGTAGCTAGCTAGCCAGCTAAAATGTATCTGTCAGATTCTACACCATACGTCTACAGTAGGAATACAGACAGTACACAACGATTGCCATGAATGTTTAATACCATTTTTATATTTTTCTCAGAGACAATACCGCTTGGATACAAAGAAGTTGATGACTCAAGAGATGTGAAAGGTGCCGTAATAACAAATCTCCCCTTATGTCAAAGTGACTCAGAACACCTCACTGCACTACATGCAAGTATTCCCATTGTAGGACTGTAGTATTTATTATAAGTGTTAGTGGTACATGTATTCTACTGTATATGTCATACATTGCCATAACTGTTCCTGCATACTGTTGTGTAAACTCACCCAGTCTCCAAAGCAAATAAACTTTGTCTTGAATACAAGACATGTCTATTTATATGCTATATTGACAGACTAATATCCTGTTTTATTAGAACATGTTTACTTTCCAACAAATTCAAGTTTAATGATAAACAAACTGCCTGCCTCATTTGTTGTAGCAGTAAGACTGAAGCTAATTTATCCAAATACATTTCATGAATTTCACAATTTACCAAGAAGTTGAAGTCAACCCTATTGGTTTCTGATGAAGTTGGAATAATTTAGTCACTTGTCAGTACACATGTAAAAAAAAATATGATATAGAACACCACTATATACATATGTACAACACCTAGCAATATCTATACCACAATGACGTTGTGAGCATACGAAGCATTCTATATTATACACCATCATAACTGTATATGGATGTTGTGTTAGTTGAATGTTCCAGGCAGGTTCCAGAACGTTCTTCAGCTGGTGAACCTCTTCTTTTGTTGGATAATGGCAGCGGGTATGGCAGGCTTTGGCGCTGTGGCGATGTTGGCAGGGATGTCGTGTTTGGGGAGTCTGTGACTCTGGCTCCTTGTAGACAACCGTCTGGTCCCTTCTGCACTCCACAGCCAGGTGGACAAGCCCCTCGTACACTTTCTTCACCACCCACTGCTTCGACCTCTTGTTGAAGATTGTTTTGTACTTCAAGTCTCCTGGAAAGACAGGAAGACTGATCATGAGGATGTGAAACCATAAAATAAAGCATGTTCATCTGTGAACAAAAAAAGGGTACAGTAAACTAGAATGTGTTTTGTTATACTCATTCAATAATGGGGCATTGAAATGGGCTTTTAGCAAAGGTGAATGCTTTGAAGGGGGATCGACTTGTAGATAGTCTTGTCATGTATTGCTGTGTATCAGCACCTACAGTTGTTGAGCAGACAAGCACTTCCAACAATAGTGAATAGGCTAGAAGAACGTAATTAACAGCCTCTTTCTCCCTTGCCAAAAAACTGTCTACAAGGGTGTGAAAAGACAGAGGAACAGGTGTCTTGTAGACAGTTTGGTGTATTGGTGACTTTTTTTTCTTTATGTCAAAAGATCATGCATACCAATGTTTACACATCCCCAACAGACACCAGATTTTTTAGGGGGGACACATTTTTGGGGGGTCCATGCTACAGACGGCTATAGTGATCCCCTAATACAGGACTAGTAAATGCCCAGTGCACTACTTTTGTGAAGAAAAATGTGTATTAACAGTTAATTGTTTTATACTGATTTTCAGGGGGTGCTGAGGGTACGGCTATGCGGGTGGTAGGGGTGCATTCGGAAAGTATTCAAACCCCTTCACTTCTTCCACATTTTGTTACGTTACAGCCTTATTCTAAAATTGATTAAATAATTGTTTTCCTCATCTACACACAATACAGTGGCCTCCATCATTCTTAAATGGAAGAAGTTTGGAACCACAAAGACTCCTACAGCTGGCAGCCCGGTCAAACTGAGCAATCGGGGGAGAAGGGCCTTGGTCCAGGGAGGTGACCAAGAACCGAATGGTCACTCTGACAGAGCTCCAGAGTTTCTCTTTGGGGATGGGTTAACCTTCCAGAAGGACAACCATCTCTGCAGCACTCTACCAATCAGGCCTTTATGGTAGAGTGGCCAGATGTGTCACGCCCTGGTCGAAGTATTTTGTGTTTATCTTTATGTATTGGGTCAGGCCAGGGTGTGGCATGGCCAGGGTGTGGTTTTTGTATGTGGGTGTGTATATATTGGGATTGTAGCTAGTGGGGTGATCTAGCAAAGTCTATGGCTGTCTGGAGTGGTTCTCAATCAGAGGCAGGTGTTTATCGTTGTCTCTGATTGGGAACCATATTTAGGCAGCCATATTCTTTGAGTTTGTTGTGGGTGATTGTCCTTAGTGTCCTTGTTCCTGTCTGTGTTAGTTTACACTAGAATAGGCTGTTTTGGTTTTCGTTACGTTCTTTGTTTTGTAGTGTTCCGGTTCCGGGTTGGAGCGAGCGGTCGCATTCGCACTTCGCTCTGCAGGTTGTATAACTTTTTCATTACTTTTTCATTACATTTCATTATAGTACAACGGTTGATTTGTCTAATCTTAGCAATTCTTCTTAGCTAGCTACATAGCCGTCCTTGTATCAGAGATAATTGCATAATTATCGTATTTCGTCGCCCTAACGTAGCCTTCACTGCTATTCGCCCAGGAGCTAGCAAGCGCTAGCTAACGCACACAGATTAGCATCACTGTAGTGCTATTCACTCAACTGTACGACTTGATTAGTCTAGTGTTAGCTAGCTACATAGCTGTCTTTGTTTCCAAGATAATTGTGTAGTTTAGTGTGTGTAGCCTTGGAGTGATTATCTTAATTCACTGAGGTTCGCTAGCCAGCTATTTGTCGTCCTTAACGTAGGAGACTCTGCTAGCTAGCCAACAGCTAACAGCTAACAGCTAGCCAACAACAACCCGGTCGCATTCCGCTTCGCTCCACAGTTAGTATCACATTTTCATTTCATTTCATTACAGTACAACGGTTTGATTTGTTTGATCGTAGCTAGCTACATAGCCGTCTTTGTTTCAAAGATAATTGTGTAGTCTAGAGCGATTTCCTAGGTTAGCTAGCCAGCTATTGTCGTTCTTTTAACGCAACGTAACGTAAACAACACTGCTAGCTAGCCAGCTAGCCCCCGATTAGCAGCACTGTAGAAACTATTACACTCAACGGAACGACTTGATTAGTGTAGTGTCAACAACGCAGCCACTGCCAGCTAGCCTACTTTAGCAGTACTGTATCATTTTAATCATTTTAGTCAATAAGACTCTTGCTACGTAAGCTTAACTTTCTGAACATTCGAGACGTGTAGTCCACTTGTCATTCCAATCTCCTTGCATTAGCGTAGCCTTTTCTGTAGCCTGTCAACTATGTGTCTGTCTATCCCTGTTCTCTCCTCTCTGCACAGACCATACAAACGCTCCACACCGCGTGGCCGCGACCACCCTAATCTGGTGGTCCCAGCGCGTACGACCCACGTGGAGTTCCAGGTCTCCGGTAGCCTCTGGAACTGCCGATCTGCGGCCAACAAGGCAGAGTTCATCTCAGCCTATGCCTCCCTCCAGTCCCTTGACTTCTTGGCACTGACGGAAACATGGATCACCACAGATAACACTGCTACTCCTACTGCTCTCTCCTCGTCCGCCCACGTGTTCTAGCACACCCCGAGAGCTTCTGGTCAGCGGGGTGGTGGCACCGGGATCCTCATCTCTCCCAAGTGGTCTTTCTCTCTTTCTCCCCTTACCCATCTGTCTATCGCCTCCTTTGAATTCCATGCTGTCACAGTTACCAGCCCTTTCAAGCTTAACATCCTTATCATTTATCGCCCTCCAGGTTCCCTCGGAGAGTTCATCAATGAGCTTGATGCCTTGATAAGCTCCTTTCCTGAGGACGGCTCACCTCTCACAGTTCTGGGCGACTTTAACCTCCCCACGTCTACCTTTGACTCATTCCTCTCTGCCTCCTTCTTTCCACTCCTCTCCTCTTTTGACCTCACCCTCTCACCTTCCCCCTACTCACAAGGCAGGCAATACGCTTGACCTCATCTTTACTAGATGCTGTTCTTCCACTAACCTCATTGCAACTCCTCCAAGTCTCCGACCACTACCTTGTATCCTTTTCCCTCTCGCTCTCATCCAACACTTCCCACACTGCCCCTACTCGGATGGTATCGCGCCGTCCCAACCTTCGCTCTCTCTCCCCCGCTACTCTCTCCTCTTCCATCCTATCATCTCTTCCCTCTGCTCAAACTTTCTCCAACCTATCTCCTGATTCTGCCTCCTCAACCCTCCTCTCCTCCCCCTTACTGCATCCTTTGACTCCCTATGTCCCCTATCCTCCAGGCCGGCTCGGTCCTCCCCTCCCGCCTCCGTGGCTCGACGACTCCTTGCGAGCTCACAGAACAGGGCTCCGGGCAGCCGAGCGGAAATGGAGGAAAACTCGCCTCCCTGCGGACCTGGCATCCTTTCACTCCCTCCTCTCTACATTTTCCTCCTCTGTCTCTGCTGCTAAAGCCACTTTCTACCATTCTAAATTCCAAGCATCTGCCTCTAACCCTAGGAAGCTCTTTGCCACCTTCCCTCCCTCCTGAATCCTCCCCCCTCCTCCCTCTCTGCAGATGACTTCGTCAACCATTTTGAAAAGAAGGTCGACGACATCCGATCCTCGTTTGCTAAGTCAAACGACACCGCTGGTTCTGCTCACACTGCCCTACCCTATGCTCTGACCTCTTTCTCCCCTCTCTCTCCAGATGAAATCTCGCGTCTTGTGACGGCCGGCCGCCCAACAACCTGCCCGCTTGACCCTATCCCCTCCTCTCTTCTCCAGACCATTTCCGGAGACCTTCTCCCTTACCTCACCTCGCTCATCAACTCATCCCTGACCGCTGGCTACGTCCCTCCCGTCTTCAAGAGAGCGAGAGTTGCACCCTTCTGAAAAACCTACACTCGATCCCTCCGATGTCAACAACTACAGACCAGTATCCCTTCTCTCTTTTCTCTCCAAAACTCTTGAGCGTGCCGTCCTTGGCCAGCTCTACCGCTATCTCTCTCAGAATGACCTTCTTGATCCAAATCAGTCAGGTTTCAAGACTAGTCATTCAACTGAGACTGCTCTTCTCTGTATCACGGAGGCGCTCCGCACTGCTAAAGCTAACTCTCTCTCCTCTGCTCTCATCCTTCTAGACCTATCGGCTGCCTTCGATACTGTGAACCATCAGATCCTCCTCTCCACCCTCTCCGAGTTGGGCATCTCCGGCGCGGCCCACGCTTGGATTGCGTCCTACCTGACAGGTCGCTCCTACCAGGTGGCGTGGCGAGAATCTGTCTCCTCACCACGCGCTCTCACCACTGGTGTCCCCCAGGGCTCTGTTCTAGGCCCTCTCTTATTCTCGCTATACACCAAGTCACTTGGCTCTGTCATAACATCACATGGTCTCTCCTATCATTGCTATGCAGACGACACACAATTAATCTTCTCCTTTCCCCCTTCTGATGACCAGGTGGCGAATCGCATCTCTGCATGTCTGGCTGACATATCAGTGTGGATGACGGATCACCACCTCAAGCTGAACCTCAGCAAGACGGAGCTCCTCTTCCTCCCGGGGAAGGACTGCCCGTTCCATGATCTCGCCATCACGGTTGACAACTCCATTGTGTCCTCCTCCCAGAGCGCTAAGAACCTTGGCGTGATCCTGGACAACACCCTGACGTTCTCAACTAACATCAAGGCGGTGTCCCGTTCCTGTAGGTTCATGCTCTACAACATCCGCAGAGTACGACCCTGCCTCACACAGGAAGCGGCGCAGGTCCTAATCCAGGCACTTGTCATCTCCCGTCTTGATTACTGCAACTCGCTGTTGGCTGGGCTCCCTGCCTGTGCCATTAAACCCCTACAACTCATCCAGAACGCCGCAGCCCGTCTGGTGTTCAACCTTCCCAAGTTCTCTCACGTCACCCCGCTCCTCCGCTCTCTCCACTGGCTTCCAGTTGAAGCTCGCATCCGCTACAAGACCATGGTGCTTGCCTACGGAGCTGTGAGGGGAACGGCACCTCAGTACCTCCAGGCTCTGATCAGGCCCTACACCCAAACAAGGGCACTGCGTTCATCCACCTCTGGCCTGCTCGCCTCCCTACCACTGAGGAAGTACAGTTCCCGCTCAGCCCAGTCAAAACTGTTCGCTGCTCTGGCCCCCAATGGTGGAACAAACCCCTCACGACGCCAGGACAGCGGAGTCAATCACCTCCTTCCGGAGACACCTGAAACCCCACCTCTTCAAGGAATACCTAGGATAGGGTAAGTAAGGGTAAGTAATCCTTCTCACCCCCAAAAAAAAAAAAAATAATATTTAGATGCAAGTGGCTGTTCCACTGGATGTCATAAGGTGTATGCACCAATTTGTAAGTCGCTCTGGATAAGAGCGTCTGCTAAATGACTTAAATGTAAATGTAAATGTAGTGTTTGTATTTTAGATTTGTGTTACGTTTTGTTCATTAAACATGGATCGCAATCTACACGCTGCGTTTTGGTCCGACTCTCCTTCACCACATGAAAACCGTTACAAGATGGAAGTGACTCCTCAGTAAAAGGCACATGACAGTCCACTTGGAGTATGCCAAAAGGCACCTAAAGGACTCTCAGACCATGAGAAACAAGATTCTCTGGTCTGATGAAAGCAGATTCAACGCTTTAGCCTGAATGCCAAGCGTCACATCTGGAAGAACCCAGGCACCACTCATTACCTGGCCAATACCATCCCTACACTGATGGAGATCCTTAATTAAAACCTGCTCCAGAGTGCTCAGGACCTCAGACTGGGGCGAAGGTTCACCTTCCAACAGGACAATGACCCTCAGCACACAGACAAGACAATGCAGGGGTGGCTTCGGGACATGTTTCTGAATGTCCTTGAGTGGCCAAGCCAGAGCCCAGACTTGAACCCGATCAAACAGCTCTGGAGAAACCTGAAAATAGCTGTGCAGCCATGCTCCCCATCCAACCTGACAGAGGTTGAGAGGATCTGCGGAGAAGAATGGGAGAAACTCCCCAAATACAGGTGTACCAAGCTTGTAGCGTCATACCCAAGAAGTCTCAAGGCTGTAATTTAATTTATGTAATTTAATTTATGCCAAAAGTACTTCAACAAAGTACTGAATAAAGGGTCTGAAATCCCAAAACCTTTTTGCTTTGTCATTATGGGGCATTGTGTGTAGATTGATGAGGGGGAATTGTGCTAAAAATAAGGGGTTAAATACATATCTTATCTGTTGTTCCATGAAATGAATACGTTATCTAATGCGTTTGTATGGGCTAATAGCAGTCAGGAACCCAATTTTTTTTGCATTAAATATTTTTCATGTGTATTTGGTTTAAACTAAGGGATCTTAAAATTCAAAATCAAATAGCTAAATTGTCATTGGTATGACCTTCTTAAAACAATTCCATATAGCTTAGTAGATAGCCAGTAATAGTATAGTAATAGCGTCTCTTTTCAGCGTTCAACAACATGACAACCCCAACAGTTGAGACTTCAGTTCCATTTCAAAATCCTCTATCTGAAAGTGCTGGCTACAAACACGTACATTTCGATATTTCCTCCATTGGGCAGTCCTCCACGTCCTGAAATCGCTATGAATTCTGGATATTGTGGTTTGCTTACAATCAGGAAATGTAGCTGGCCGGTTTCTACCGATGAGATGCAAAAACGTTTGTGTCATGAGGAAATATATTTGAATTTAGAAAATGCTGTGTTATTAAAATAAATACTTGTATTGCTCCATGAAGTAATCCAACAATGTGTACGCCACCATCTTGTCTATTACAAGTCGTCTCTCATGATCAAGACAGGTGTCTGTCATCATGACATGCTGAACTTTGGGGTGGACACCCACCTGTCTAGATCAATGGTCTTGCCCTGTTTGCGGTGTACGGCCAGCTGGATAAGACTGACAGAAGTGGTGTAGCGCTCGTAGACCTTAACCATCAACTGTTTGGACCTCTTGCAGAAGATTTTCTGGTACTGCACGTCTCCATGACCGCAGGGCACCTGAGAAGAACTCCAGATAACCTGAGTTTTACAAAGAGAAAAGGTCAAAAGAGAAAAGGGGTAGACTAAATTGATTACATGGTCTAGAAGGTACTCTGTGGACCTCAGGCTACATATAACCCCCTGTAACCCCCTAACACAAACACAAACCCATACAAACACTACCCAATTCATGTTTATGCCATACTGTAAATTGAGATATCTTAGCCATCAGCTTTTAAATATTTTTGCCAACAGTCTTCATCCATGTGCAGAACTAGGGGTTGGAAGCACATGCTGGTGGAATCAGATTCTGTACCACCTACAACAAAATGCAGAACATAGAAAGGGAGCATTGTTTGCAGAGAGAGAGCAGCCACAAACTTGTTAGGGCACGTGAACATTCTCACCGGGGGCTTGTTACTCTGGGGCTTGTTACCCCCTCATTTCATACGTTTTTTTATAAGAATGCCTTAGGTAGCCTATATAGCTTATAACTTAGTTTACCATCTATTATTTAGATTACTTTGAACCATGATCATATCATAGCCTGTGCAATATTTTTGATACACAATTACACCCTCAAGTTATCATTGTTAGGTTCATAATTTGTACAGATCAAAGTCTTAACAGTATGATTACAATTCGCTTTTTATTTATCTGTTAACGTTGCCCTCAACCCAATGGTGGAACACAAGACAGAGGGAGAGAACTGACAAGAGACAATAAACACACGTGGCATGCATGATCATTGACTAGGCAACAACACATTAATCAAACAATGCACAACAAATGAGTTGGAAAGTAAGCCTAGATGGAGCAGAACACAGCGAGCAGCATTTTTGGATTTTTACATTTTTTAATTGATGACTCTTGTTAGTTAACAGGTATATATATACACAGCAAATAGACATAGTAGTTCATAATATAGTAGCTTTCATAATGATAATGTGGTTTTACAAACAAGATGCAGCAATAGATGACATCAGCATTTTACGCTTAAAGGAAAATACCACCCCAAAATCAATTCCCTTCATCAGTCCACTGCAAACACAGTCCCAAAATACCCTGCACGCCAGCAGCCAAGCCCGCAAGAGCTCCCCCATAACACAGAAAGCACTACAATCATATGTAGTATGATCATATGATGCAAAATGCAGCATATTGTGACACTCTCCACATTCCAAAAAGTCCACACCCAAAAAACTTGATCACCGACATGCAAAACACCCCGGGACTGCATCAACAGTGGACCAACAAGACCAAAAGACAGTCCCCAAGCGGTACCCCCCTCCAACTCAGTGACATTGGCACACAGCAGCAGATTTGACTCGGTATGTCAATGACTTCACCGTGCTTGTATATGCTACTGTTAACATTATTTTTATATGCATATATAGTATTATCCATTCGTTGTAAATTATACGAATAGGCACAAAAGGGGAGAAAACAAGAACAATAATTAAAGAATGTGGTTGCGTTAAATGGAGAAATCCCTCCCTCCCGCCAGCCACCATCCACCCCCCTCCTTTTAGTTACTGTCGTGACTTTACTTTCTTTAATCTGATGACTGCTATCTCTAATGAAGTAACTGTGTTTAATTGTTACCCAATTAAATGAATCATGTAACAATTAACTCATTGGGATTTGGGGCACCACTGAAGAGGTAGTTTAAAGGTAGGTGAGTTTATATCTTCACCTTGTGTTGAAGTTCAAAGTTCCAACAATTTCAAACGTGTAGCTCCCACCTCACATTTCCTGATTTATGTTCATTCTAAAACAGACCTTTTATTCACTCTGGGCAAAAAGGACAGTTCCATCAGGCTGACACACTCTCTGACCTCACTCAGGCCATGGCTACTTTTCTTAAATTGTACCTTTATTTAACTAGGCAAGTCAGTTAAGAACAAATTCTTATTTTCAAAGATGGCCTAGGAACAGTGGGTAACTAACTGCCTGTTCAGAAAGATAGATTTGTACCTTGTCAGCTTGAACTTGCAACCTTCCGGGTTACTACTCCAACACTCTAACCACTAGGCTACCCTGCCGCACTTACTGTGCAAAGGTATATGTTAGCAAGTTATATCTTATGACTCTGAAAATCACATGCATATCTTAACAAAAATACTTTCATAATTTTTCAGATTATATGCCCAACGTATTGAATTTGTTATCTTTACAGACAAAGGAGATATACTTTCCAAGTTACAGTATTTCATTTTTAATGACATCACAAAATAAAAATCAATATGACATTCATTTGATATAGCTCCCCACTCACCATTCCCCACATTCTTATGTTAGAAATATTGTTCCAGTATTCACTTTTGAACGTGTTAGAGTTTCAGCGGGAAAAGCCTGTTAACAAAGACATTCATTTTGTTCATACTGGAGGGGAGAAAGAGTCCCCTTCTGCTGTAATTTACAACAGGGTGTGAACTGTAAACCCCCACCAGCTCCCTCTTCCCCTCTACTGTGGGTGAGAGAAGGTCTGGTTATTGTCAACCATTCCCAAGCTGATCTGACCCATTGTGATCCTCACAGGACAGTTATGACACTACTATGATGCCAGCTAAACACGATAACATTTTCCATCACAGCATCTCTGTTGAAATAGAGAGCTCAACATTTTCTGTCATTAAGTAATGGAACAGATGGTAAACGGGATTGTTTTTGATATTAAAATGGAGAGCACACGGCAGATCATAATCCAGAATGATTTTACCCCTGAGCATTCCCACATCATATGGATGAAGGTGCCCTGAGTGAGAGTACAATTGGGTGATTGTTTGGCTTTGATTTTGTACAATTTCTAGGGAGTAAAATGAGTTCTGTTAACAAAATTAAAGTGAATCATTTGGTAATTTGGATTTCTGGAAGATAGGGGTAAATTATGGCATATTGTTTTCCAATTGGGAACGTTGTTGGATGATTGATATTTTTTTCCACAATTCGTTGATTGAAAGCATCTTGAATGAGGCCTTTAGTAAAAAAAACTATTTTCTAAGCAGTACCCTCATGCAAGGGATGAAGGTTAAGCTTCATTTCCCAAGGTACCCCATTAGCATGTATAGCCAAAAGTAATTGTACATAGGAAAATAATGAGGTGCCAGGCAGGATGTGCTTTTGTTGGATGTCTTGGAATAGAAGAATACCCTCATCCCCAAAAATGTCTGAAAGTGTGTACACTCCATTGTCATGCCACAGGGGAAATGAGAAAGGGCGCTCTCTCAACGGGAGACCGAGATTATGGAAAATTGGTGATTTGAGATACCAGTTGGGTGTGATTCAACAATTATTTTCAGCCAGATGCCAACCAAAAATTGAGTGAGAAATTATAGGGCCAAATCTTAATTTTGATTGCTTTAGAGAAACATTGGAATAGATGAGGTAGTGTAGTCTGTGCGGATGCTTATTTTTTTGTCTTCTATGGGACGCTTCTGAATTTAGCTAAATTGCAAGAGGACGTAGAGCAAATGACCAAGAGTCTCATTGAAGGTTTTTGAGGCTTACACCTGAGTTGTTTTGTCTCTGTAATAACAACAGTTTAATTCGTTTTCTTTTTTTTTGTTCCTCCAGATACATTTTGAGATTAAGGAATTTTCATCCAGTAGACATCAGGTGCTGCTATAGGGATCATTAAACTGAAAAAAAAGTTATGTTCATTTTAACCACTGAAATACACAATTGAAATTAATAGGGAGATGTAGCCCATCCAGTGGCGATTTGTGTGTAAAGCGTAAATCTTGGTGGGGGGAAAAAATGGAACGTGAGATGCAGGCCAGCAATGCCACTACACAACACTACACAACACACCACTATACAATACACCCCACAGTAGTGGAGAGGGTAGCAAGTTTTAAGTTCCTCGGCATACACATCACAGACAAACTGAATTGGTCCACTCACACAGACAGCATCGTGAAGAAGGCGCAGCAGCGCCTCTTCAACCTCAGGAGGCTGAAGAAATTTGGCTTGTCACCAAAAGCACTCACAAACTTCTACAGATGCACAATCGAGAGCATCCTGGCGGGCTGTATCACCGCCTGGTACGGCAACTGCTCCGCCCACAACTGTAAGGCTCTCCAGAGGGTAGTGAGGTCTGCACAACGCAGCACCGGGGGCAAACTACCTGCCCTCCAGGACACCTACACCACCCGATGTTACAGGAAGGCCATAAAGATCATCAAGGACAGCAACCACCCGAGCCACTGCCAGTTCACCCCACTATCATCCAGAAGGCAAGGTCAGTACAGGTGCATCAAAGCTGGGACCGAGAGACTGAAAAGCAGCTTATATCTCAAGGCCATCAGACTGTTAAACAGCCACCACTAACATTGAGTGGCTGCTGCCAAAATACTGACTAAAATCTCTAGCCACTTTAATAATTAAAAATTGGATGTAATAAATGTATCACTAGCCACTTTAAACAATGCCACTTTACATAATGTTTACAATGCCTACATTACTCATCTCATATGTCTATACTGTACTCTATACCATCTACTGCATCCATCGCTCATCCATATATTTTTTTACGTAGTTATTCTTATTCATTCCTTTACACTGTGTATAAGGTAGTTGTTGTGAAATTGTTAGATTACTTGAAGCACAAGCATTTCGCTACACTCCCATTAACATCTGCTAACCATGTGTATGTGACAAATAACATGTGATTTGATTTGATTAGTACACCTAGTTTGGTTTTAATCCAGAGAGGTTAGAAAAAGTATCTAGATCCTGTATGAGGCTGTGGAGGTTTTCTAATTGTGCATTTAAAAGAAAACATGAGTCATCAGCTTACAATGATACCTTTGTTGTTAAGCCATGGATTTCTAATCCCTTAATATTTTTGTTGGATCTCATTTAATTTTAACAGCTAACATGTCAATGGCAAAAAATAAATAGATATGCCGAAAGCGGACAGCCTTGTTTTACACCTTTTGACAATTTAAAACTTTCTGAGATGTAGCCATTAATTACTATTTTACTCCTAGGTTTACTATACATAATCTTAACCCATTTTATAAGAGATTCTCCCAAATTGAAAATAATCCAGGAATGTATATGTAAACTCAAGTCAGCTATGAAAACAAGGCTTGGTTTCCCCAATATTTCATAGTTTTGTTGTTTCCAGTAATTGTCTTATATTATCTCAAATGTATTGTCCATGTAAAAAACGTGTTTGATTAGGATGAATAATATCTGACAAAAGCTTTTTAGTTCTATGCGCCACACATTTAGCTAGACTTTTTGCATCAATACACTGAAGTGTAAGAGGCCTCCAATTTTTAAAATGGAGTGGATCTTTATATATATACACCACCTGAATCCTGTTTCAGTAATAATGAAATCAGACATTCTTGTTGAGTGTCCGATAATCTACAATTTATGTGGAAGTGGTTAAAACATGCAATAATGGTCCTTTGGGTATATAAAAAAAAATTCGTATATCTCCACTGGTATGCCACCCAGCCCTGGAGTTTTAACAGATTTAAAGGCTTTAATTGCATCAAGAAATTCCTCTTTTGTAATTTGGCCTTCACATGAGTCTTTCTGTACAGCTGTTAATTTTACCTTACTTATAGGAAAGAAATCCATACAATTAGCTTTGGTTAGTGGAGATGGTGGAGACTGAAACAAAAACATATGCTTAAAGTACTTTACTTCCTCTTTCAAAATATCGTTCCGTGATTCATGAGTAACTCCATCATTTGTATAATTTTAGTTTTTTTTAAATGCTAGCATTTCTATGTTGAAGATTGAAAAAATAATTTGATGCATTTTTCCCCATATTCCTTCCAGTTCTCTTTATTTGTATAATCTATTACACTGAATCTTTCTTGAATAAGTTCCTCCATTTATTTTTGTTTTTCCTCTAACTTACTCTGAGTCTCTATGGTAGATTGTTTTTATTGCTTTCTGTCTGTACTGTTAGTCCTTCAATTTCCTTTGTTAATATGGACTCTTTTGACCTAAATTGCTGTATTTTTATAGATGAGAACTGAACTGCGTGGCCTCATAGGGCGCATTTAAAAGTGTCCCATAAAATAAGGGGATCTGCTGTACGTATGTTATGTCAGAAGAATTCAGTTATAAATTCTTAGGTCCTAGTTAAAAACAAGTTTTCATCCAGTAGGCTTTGATTAAACTTCCAATATCCTCGCCCACGTGGAAATTCTTCAAAAGTAATATATAACTATGTGATGATCTGACCGCATTCTGTCCCCATCAACACATTTTAAAATGTTGATGCCAGAGAGAATGTCATAAGAAAGTAATCAAGACAACTAGCTTGGTTAAGCCTCTGCCATGTATATCTCACTAGGTCAGGGTATTTAAATTTCAGACTATTGATGATATACCATGGCCTCTTGTGCATTATGCCTGTATTGTCTGATTATCTCACTGTTTTAATATCCAAACATTCATTTAACGTTTAAACATGTTTCCACTGTGATGATAATCATCAACACTTGGGAGTAGCTTTTCAAACAAACCTTTATTACTTGTTATGACATTTGCCTAATAATGATACTATTTGCCTGCTGTTTTCCGAAAAGCAGGAAATTAGTATGAGCAGCATTGAGGCAAGACGAGCATCTCCCTTTCAGACCTTTCATTCTCTTTCTTCTTCAAAGGGGCAGGGTGCTTATGACACTGAGATGAGAGTCTTGTATTCCTGAACCTCTTGCCGCAGAGTCTTTCATGCTATCACCCACATTTATGTAACAGTGTCAGCGCTGCGTTCACCCTGGTTTCAGAAAGACTTTGAGCAACTTTCACAGTCAGTGCTGAGTTCTGACTCTTTACCTGGTTACCACAAAAGGAAATAAAAGAACATGTGAGTGCCTCCTCGAGTGATGTGTTGCAGTGCCTACCTTCTCCTCGTGAAAACTAGCATTCAAACAGAGCTTGCTCACACTGGCACACACGCACGCACACGTGTGCCAACACACTGAGACATAAAATGTACCTCTAACAGTGAAAGTTCTAAAGCCCACAATAACTTTGTTCATGAGATTATACCTGGCCTCTACAGGATTCCTTATGCATTTGGCAATTAAGGACACCTGTATAATTGCCAAATTAGCTCATCCATCATTTAGGATTAAAAAAATAAGTTAAATCAAATCAAATTGTATTAGTCACATGCACCTTACAGTGAAATACTTACTTACGAGCCCCTAACCAACAATGCAGTTTTAAAAAAATCTATGTAAAAAATACAACTAAGAATAAGAAATAAAAGTAACAAGTAATTAAAGATCAGCAGTAAAATAACAATAGCGAGACTATATACAGGGATGTACTGGTACAGAGTCAATGTGTGGGGGTTAGTCAAGGTAATTGAGGTAATATGTACATGTAGGTGGGGGGCAATGCAAATAGTCTGGTTAGCCATTTGATTAGATTTGATTCTTTACCGAGATGGCATAGCAGTTCAGACGTCTTTTGTCCTCGTCTTGTCGTGTCCTGTATATATATATATATATATATATATATATATATATATATTTATTGACTGTGTTTGTTTTACTCCATGTGTAACTCTGTGTCGTTGTATCTGTCGAACTGCTTTGCTTTATCTTGGCCAGGTCGCAATTGTAAATGAGAACATGTTGTCAACTTGCCTACCTGGTTAAATAAAGGTGAAAAAAAATAAAATAAATAAAAAGATGTTCAAATAAACCAGAGCATATTTTCATAGGTGTTTAAATATAATGTATTGCATTAGTGAGTCACCACACCATACATCTTGTAGTCCTTGGTTTTGTCCTGATCTCCGATGTGAAAAGGTTACCCAACATTTGAAGTGAGATACCTATGAGTTAATGTTTAAGAAGTTGAAGAAATATAAAAGGGGCGAGGCAGATGCTATGAGGAACAACATTATGTGAAGTTTTTTTTTTGCATTTTTTAGCATGGTATGTTTCAGGGTGGATTTCAATATGCACTACATGACGTTCTTGTATGACATTATAAACAGCATAGCCACTTGTAGCCGTATTCAATTATAGCCATTTGATTTCACCCAAAAAATGTGAGCCATGTGAGATGCATTACAATTTCTTGAGGATTAGATAGGATGTTGACAGCAGTAAATACTGTTTGATGGAGGTACTGTGAGTCAAAGTGGAGCTACATCAGAGTTCTATTTCATTTTTCAAGGCTAGATCATACCATAATACAGCAGATGCTAAGGGCCTTTCAAGAAAGATGTTGAATCTGGCCTGAAGACGAATGAAACTTGTTGTAATGAATTATTGTCAATATCAATTGCCAGAGTATCTTGACATACAACACACATGGTCTTTCACAGCATATTGTGATTGTACACCATAATCACCTAATAATATATGAAAATGATAACCTGGAAAGGCCTCACAGCTTAAGTGCATTTCCGGCTCTCGGTTCTGTTCCCTATCACCTATACCCCACTGTGCTCTGTGAATCAGAAGAGGAAAGGTGAACAGCATGCCTGTGAAATGGAGAGACATTTAAACACAGCTTTTCCTTTTCTAATTGCTTACAGGCTAATAACGTTGTTGCTTTAGCAAACATACTGTTCTATAGAAACATTATAAATGTGTTCCACGTTGTTTAACAGTCCACTGTCTTTATTTTGCATCCACAGTAGGTCCCACTGCTAACATTCATCTAGCCCCATTTTGTCTTTTATAATTCTCATTATTTTATCTGGTGAGTTTCATTTAGATTGTAGCTCTTTCTCGTTTCTGTTATTTATCTCACTGAAAGGTTGATCTCTTTTTCATCTGCTTTGACTAACGGCAAGCTCATCGCTTGTTATATTTGACTTATCTGACAAAACAGTGTGTTGTGTAATTTCAACGCAAATGATCTCATTAGCTCCCTTTGATATAGCTCGTGTCGGCTTGAGAGAGATGAGGAGGAGTAGGAGGAGAAGGAGGTGCATGTCGGGGAGAGGAGATAACAGTTTGCCTGCTCAAGCGCAGGGTTCAACGGAGTGTTTTAAGGGAACAACCTGTTTTCTCTCGATAAAGTGTATGATTCATAAACCACAAAGGGCATTTCTGCCTGTATCTTGATGTAACTGCAGCCATGTTTCAGGTTTGACAGGTCATTCTCCATGACAAACATGGCTTTAAACAGAGATCTCAGTGACAGACATGGGGGTAGGGGACAAAATTGGTGGAAAGAAAGTGGGGGGAAAATGGGCAGGCAATTGTTCTGAGAGAAAGTGCAAAGTGAGCGCAATATGGCAGGCTTAAAGACAAAAGTTCAAAGGTGAAAGTAAGTCTGAATTGCATCAAAGATATAGTACAGCATGCAATGAATACAAGCTCACATTCTCACACACACCTATCACAGAAACCCACGTTGTTCATTAATGCGGTATCTCACAATCTCTTTTTTGTTCTTGTTTAATTTCACTGTTCTGAGGCGATAACTTTATAGCTCCACCAAGTGTTAGGAGGAGGTATGGTGAAGACGGAAATGAACAAAGAAGAAATACACAATGTGCATGTATCCAAAAGTACAGTTTCTGGGAGGTGAGGAAAATAGTGGGTGCTCTAGTAATATGTCTGTGTTTTGTATAGGCATTTTGTAAATAAATAAAAACGAGTTTTTTTTTGTATATGTATTTTTTTTTTTACATCATCACAAATGTCCACATACGGTTATACTGTTTGTATGTGATATTGCATGTCAGAGTACCACTTCAAAGAAGGATTCCAATACTCTGGTAATTTTAGGTCAGCCTGGCCCAGTCTGAAAGGAGCACATTTGAGAGGTATTGAGCTAGGTCAGTGAGCTCTACCCTCTTAGGGATCACTGTGCCCTTGTCTATTTCCTGCTCTCTCCAACCCCTCTACTCTGCTCTCTACTAGTCAATCTTCCTTCTCATATTTTTTTTCTGACTTCCTCCTGCCTACTGCCTACTGAAAGAGGAGTCACAATTGTAGCATGGCTCTGAAGAAGTCTGATGAAATAGAAAACCAAATACATTAGGTGAAAGGTACTACCCGTACTGATGAATGCCAAATCGACCAGCAATCATGCTGTTGGGGAAATTGATCCCAGTCATTTCTGTGGTGCCGGTCAGCGTGAGCCCTGCTGCCAGCCCCATTGCAGTAGTATGCTCTGTGATATGTCAGTTGTCACACATGTTATCACAATGTCAGTTCCAAGGTTGTAGCTGTTCATGCAAATGTTGGCTGATTGTGATAGTTCTAATCTAAGTGGATTCTGCCTACAGAACCCTGTCACATTTACTCATGTTGGTGTTGGTCTTCTGGGTTTACAGTGTAAATAATACAGTTGTATCGTTCTGCAAATTACCAAAGAACGTATCACTTATTCATTGTACCGTATCACAAGAGCTGCTCAAACAATACAAAAGCTTTTAATAAATCAGTCTTTTGTTTAATGAGCTTGGAAGAGTAACAGATCTGAAAATTAACCAACAGTGTTTTTCCTGTGAGTGTCCGCTTTCCCCTCTCTCCCTCTCTCTGCAGAGAGGGTGAGCTGATGTTTTTTTTATTTTTTTACTGTCTCTCTTTTTGATTACTCGGAGCTTGGTTCTACTTCCATAAAAGAATGAATGTGTTCATCGGGAGTCACTGGGAGATGTGGCTCACCAGGAGACCCCATGAGAAAATTCTGGAGCTTTTTTGACAAATGCATATGCACAACGGAGGAGGCTTACAACGCAGAGGTGAGCCCAGGCGGGTCCACATGCAAAACACGTGTGCACGCACGCACGCACACACACACACACACACACACACACACACACACACACACACACACACACACACACACACACACACACACACACACACACACACACACACACACACACACACACACACACCTCAAAAGTAATTTAGACGATCGAAGAGCAATGGGAGTTGTGCTATATTTGAGCCCTCCACAGTAGGCCTACAGTAATTGAAGACATGTCACGTATGGTCCTGGATTTAATTGGCCATTTTAACTCTCAAATGTCATTTGAAGTGCCGTTTGGAGTCCATCTAAAATGTAAACACACAGCAGTTAAGTGACTGAGTGAACGTCACAGCGCAGCGCTCCTCATTCGCTGCTGCCTGTATGACCCTGGCATCCATTTTCTGCCTGGCTGAACCTGATTCTGATCTTTGACCACAGGGCTCTGAAACTACAGGTAGAGTATTCCTTTAGAGTGTGTGGTAGAGAAACCGGGAGACTGATACCCAAGGTATGAGAAACCTTAACCTCAGTTTCATATCTAAACCATGATGAGAATATAAAATGAGAACAGATATTTTGGTATGTTTTTTTTAGCTAGTGAGTAGTCCTCTGAGTACATGTGCTCTGTAAATGTAGTCATTGAATAAAATGATAACCACATAGGCAGTAAGTAGGAACAGTGGCAGATTTAGGTATAGGCGACCTGGGCAGCCACCCAGGGCGGTATCTTGCCGGGAGCGGCACATGTATGGTATGTTAGTATGGTATGTTTCAGGGTGGATTTCAATATGCACTACATGACGTCCTTGTATGACATTATAAACAGCATAGCCACTTGTTCGGCGCCCACACAAAAACATAGGAATGGTGACATTTGCCCCATCGGTTTTCTGTCGCTCATTTGTACGTCACGTCATTGATATCATGTCACCGTGTGGGACTGTGGGTCAGTTAACCTTGTCTGAGTGGGAGCCCTGATTCTAGTTTGTGAGCTAGGCAGGCGACTGCCTGGGAATGTCTCCCACTCAGAAGTACGAGATGGGGAGGGGTCGGGGGTAGGTTGACCTCAGGTCTCCCCACTGGAAGTCCGAGGTAGGGTGGAATCTATCAAATAGCGCACCTCTAACTTTGTACAGTACTAATGCAATGAGTAAAATCAGTCACACTACGAAATGTTACCAAATAAACCACAATTCATTCATAATACTGTTGAATATGTAGTTTCACAGACAAATTGTTGAATTTTATTTTCTGTTTTGTGCGAAATCGTTAAGAATAATATAAAACCAGTCTGCACACCACCACGGTGAATTGGTTTAGTCTTGATTCTTAGTTGACAGTATTGGGGGATGGGTAATGTATTGATGCTCGAGTGCCAAATCAATAGAAATTTGTTTCTATTTGTCTTTGTAACTTCTTTTTGATATTGATGAGTCTTATTTTTATATATATTTGTATATCTATATCGTTTTAAAATTGTAGGATTATATTTATTTGTGTTGTTCCAAATGTCTGAATAAAAATGACAGTTAATGCAGAATGGTGCTTTCTGGGGGGGTCCGTCCAGGGAGCCATACAAACCGGAACCGCCACTGAGTAAGAATGTTTGTATCTGATATCTTCAGAACCCACACCACAGTGGATGATTATGTCATGTGCTGAGGGTGGTGGAGGTTGTTTTTATCGTTTTATAACCAGGAATATATCTTCCATATTCTTCTCCTTATAGCAAGCAGTTCCCCTTGTAGTACTGTCCAGGGCATATCGTTTTATTGGCAAAGGACCCAATCCTGCAGACGGCTGATCGCTCCCTCAGCCCACCAGTTGTGAAGTTAATAATTTTAGATCAGGCTAAGAACATCACCCAAGGGGATTCTGGGGTTCTGCTGTCGAGGGATTATTCGAGTTTGGGGAATACTGTCCCTTTATCTCTCCCCAGCTTCTTTACAGAAGCTCCTCTCGGGCTGCCTGTCAGTTCAAAGCCCTTGAGTTTCGATGGTTTTATCAATGGTGATCCTCCCACTATTACATAGACCCCCCCATCTCTCTCCACCTTCCCTTTTTGCTGATAATTCCTCATTGTGAGAATGAAAAAAGTTATCACTGTTAAAACCTGGGTAATTTTGAGCTTCACTTAGTAATGGTTCCTTTTTTGTGTCTGTGGCCCTTGTCCCACATTCCAACCTCGCCCGTACCAGTATGCTGACATGATCTGTGCTGGAATAATATTATTCATTTGTGAATCGTGGCCTATTCTCAGCCAGCAGCACCGGCTGGTACAGTGAGACAGCAGTTTGCAGCAAAATGCATCTGAGGGCCATTGTACTTACCAAAGGTTATCGTCATTTTCTTCTCATCCCCACTCTATAAACTCATCCTTTTCTCGACAGAGGATTAGCACATGTATTATCTGTGTGACCTCAGAGCTGAGGGCCTGAGGGCCATCCTGTCTATGGTTTTTAATTCCCCAGGGGACACAGCAAGGAGGGGAAGCAGTGTCAAGTGGAGGGTAAGCAAACCAGACCATGAGCTCAACATATCTGTATGGGGGCAGAGAAAGGGAGAGTGACAAAGGGCTGGATTTTGATTGGCAATTATAGTGGAGCCCAGGCACAATGAGGCTGTGGATTTTATTTTTGTCTCTCTGTCTTTTAATCACATTGCGCGCCCTCTCAGACAATGAATTAATGTCCCACTTTTTCTTCTTCTTTTTTTTTCCATGTGGCTTTAATAATGGTGGGTAATACAATTTACAGGCACGGTCTTAAAATTTAAATAAGGAGACTGAAGAAATGAAAGGCTCTGGACGTCTGTGGAGAGTTGCCGGTGCAAATGGGAGAGAGGAAGAAAGTGTATCGGGATATGATAACCACACACTCTTCGATGTCAGTTCAGGTAGGTTTTTAAGCACACTATTTATTCGCTGCAAGTGTTACCCTTTTATTCTTTTGTGGTTGGGGCTGATCATGATCAAAAGACTCAGATGAATCATGTGCAATTGCCGTAGGATTAAAAAAAATGAAATAAATAAAAGGTTTTACAGTTTTACCTTTTGAAATCTGAAAAGTTGCTTCAGAATAACTGACAGAAATACTTCCATTTAATTGATTGCTAGGACTAGCAAACCACTAGCTAGCAACACTAGCTCTGTTCTGGCTGTCTTTGAAACACTATCACTATATGTAATTATACTCAACATCCCAGTTCTCCATATCAGCATGGATCCACAGAGAGAATCCGTGTTATGTTGGTAAACCGTAAAGGCAAACTGAACTCGAATTAAGCTCTAGTCTGCATAGAATAATGTGCTTGTAAGGGTTCTCGTCCTCCTCTTCTGAGAAGAAGTAGCGAGAAGTATCGGAGGACCAATGCGCAGTGTGGTAAGTGTCCATAATGTTTTTTAATAAAGACAATAGAACACTCGAACAAAACAACAAACGATGACGTGAATATACAAAACCGAAAACAGTACCGTGTGGACCAAACATGGAAAACAAACGCCCACAACCCAAAAGTGAAACCCAGGCTACCTAAGTATGATTCTCAATCAGGGACAACAATTGACAGCTGCCTCTGATTGAGAACCATACTAGGCCGAACTCAAAAGCCAACATAGAAAAACAAACATAGACTGCCCACCCAACTCATGCCCTGACCATACTAAAACAAAGATATAATAACAGAACTAAGGTCAGAACGTGACCGTGCTGTGATTATGTTGGCAATGCAAGGGTTAACATCTAGCAACCTAATAACGTCCCTGTCCAATACATCATCCCCGAATTCGATTAAAGCTGTGATTTATTTATTTGTTTAGCAGTGAGACCCTGCTGTCATTATTTTCTCTTGTAAATAATTCAATAAAAATGTCAGCTCCCTCTCTAGTCTACATTAAAATGATGTGTAATAAAGGCCATACAGCAGCACATGGGTGCAGTGCTCAGGACTAGCACAAGAAGTAACAATAACCCTTGTTCTTAACTTCTCTCCATCTATGGGCAGCAGTAGTCTTTTGATTGCTACTTCTGGGGGACAGAGAGGCAACCACCAACCCATGTGTCCCTCTGCACCTCTTCTTTCTAAGCCGGCCCACCAGGAGCCAGTTCTAATCTCCTGTAGGTATGTGGAAGGCATTGGAGCGTCTGGTTGCAAAAAAAAAAGCCATTGGCACTCAGGGGACCATTTCTCCTCTAGAAGTGGCTGCTAGACAATAATTGCGGCAAGTCTGGTAGGTGAGAGGGAATATGACAATCTGAGATGGCAAATAGATTTTTGCTCTGCATGGAGCTGAGGCTCACATAAACAAGGAGAGAAAAAAAATAGTTGAATGGGGAGAGGAAGCTGGTGTTCAATTGGGCAGGGTGGTATTGCATCAATTCCTGTTGCAGAAAACATACAAGTATTAAAGAGAGGTATTTCAGACGCCTCTCAATAGGAATGTTTCATCACACAGACTATAATTCCCAAACAATGTTGTTAAAACAACCTTTCCTTGCAAATTAATATAGTTTCCCGTTAAGATACATATATTCGTTTTTTTTACTTCAACTGCTTGGAAACTATGGGGATTCATACAATTGTGGCACTCCATTTCAAAGATTCAAAGAAACTTACACATAGCTTTCATAGCAATCAATACGGCATATGTATTGCTTCAGTATGGTGGAGGCCTGACATTTTTCTTATGCGTTTTTCTATAGGAGTCGTGTCTCATTGTGTTCATCCAACATATTTTCTCTTGCGGGAAACCCATTGTCTCAGTAAAAAGCATCTCATTTTATTCTTCGACTTGTTTACTTGGCTTACTGTGACTGATGCTTGCTTTGTTGAACAGTTGTGGAGCGTGACAGTGCTGTGCCGAGCTTGTGTAGTTTGGCGAAGAAAGGGAGAATTCTACATTTGATGTTGGGGACTCTTTCATATGAGACTTAATGACTCATCGCCAGCTGCCATAATTGCTCTTTCTGATTTTAATAAGAAATTGGACATAATATCAGCTTAATGTGCAGTGTCGTGAACACTGCTTTTTAGAAATGCTTTCCTTTTTAGCTATGATAATAATGGTAATTACAAAGATTATGCTTTAATTGCCAAGGGGGATAAATTACGTTTTTTTCTCTCTCCCCTATCTACCAGCTCTCTCATTGTGTAGTCTTGCAACAGGTTGCATCAGACATTAAAGGAATATTTGAACATACAAATTGGTCATATGCAGCTACAGCAATGTCAGAATTCATCAAATAATTTCAGATTTTATTCAACCTGCATGAAACTTTACTGTGAAGACACAATTTTCATTGAGGTTCTTGCAATTTCAGATTTTTTTTAAAATCAAAAAACTGATATCATACATATGTATCTATTATTACTGTTTGTTAGCTGTAACCAATTATTGAAACAGAGCTGTCTGGATGTAACACACAAAATAATATAATCTACAGTAACTAGATTAGTCTTATTATCATCCATTTGTTTGTTTGTTTCAACATGTACTGGATGGAACATCTGAAAACAATGTTCGACCTTGGCGTTAGTTATTTTTGACAGAATTCAACCCTGGGTAAGAAAGACCAGTGTTGGCAATTATAATTGAATCTTATTATGTGCTTCTTTGAAGAAATAGGAAAAAATATTGAAGAAATAGGAAAAAATATTTACACAACGGCACACACGCTCACATAAACACACCGAAAGATTACACTGTCATACAAACCTAGGCTGCACATTTTCCTATTCCAGACCAGTAATTATGAACTTGGTGCCATCTGTTTGACAGGCTCATTCCTCTCCTCTTTGAGGATATCTGACGGGAACATCACCTCAGAGCTGGGGTGTCAGCTTTGAAAACTGTCTGATGGCTCTTCAGAAAGAGACCTCATGCCCTGTGGTGAGGTGAAAGCCTATTGTTTTGTTTATTTAATATCAACAGTGCCGCGACTATCTCAATAAAGGGCCATTGGGCTTCTTTATCTGCGTTACGGCACCGGGGATTGGTGTCATTGGAATTCTCCCTATTCAGGCTTTGAAAGCATTTTCTCCTGAAGCATGTGAGGGGAATACAGTTGAGTTGTTGCCACAAAGGGCATTGCATTAAAAAGCCATACCTCTGCTGGGTGACCTTTCACTGCACTGGGAGGTTGGCAAATTCCCTTTGGACACCTCGTCTGGCACTGTGATGGGAATGGCTCATGTGGTCAATAGATTCCAAATCAGGGATTCAAGGTGCAAAGTCAAAGACCATCCAGGCAAATGGCAACTTGTTTTTTGAGCCATTTCTATTGAAGCTCTCTCTGGGTGACTAGATGGTATGAATGCATGTTGGGGGCAAACAAGACTAAACGTATAAATTAAGACCCCACAGGAACAGAGGATGCTCAAACTGCTTCCTGCTCTGTTGCTAAGACAGATTTCCTCTCGAGTCTGTGCTCATTCAAGTAAAGTAAGCATTTCACTGTTAGTCCACAACAGTTGTTTACGAAGCACGTGACAAATAGCATTTGATTTATTACATTTTATTCTAAATGCATGCTTTTTAAATACATGAATCTGCCCTATGTACTGTATCGTCATACAAAGTATTACATGGTTTAATATAGATTTAGCTTATTATTTGCGAAGCCCTTTAAAATTGATTTGTAGATCTTGATGCAGTTTCATCTTTCGATCATGGGGTGCCGAGGATGTCAACGGATTTCATTGGGCATGTACTAACAGCCAGGGCCGGCCCCAAGCATAAGCGGCCCCAGGTATATATATATATATACTTTTTGGAACTCAATCTGTTGAGAGTTAGAACAGTAGAATACACCAGTTTCATTTTCAAAATGTGTTTGCAAATCAGCAGTGTTTTTTTTGTTTGGTCAAATACTGACAGTTACTCAGTTAGCCCATGTCAGCTAACAATTTTTTTGATTGGTAAATTAGTCTAGCCGGGCCTCCTGAGTGGTGCAGTGGTCTAAGACACTTTACAATTGGAGGGTCTACATTATCATTATGAAACTGGAACCTTACAATTTTCTGAATTAACAAGGGGGATACATCAAACATTTCTTGCCTCATTATAGCTTGTAATGTGTCAGTTGTAGGTTTTAGGGTTTGAAGATTGAGAGAAAAGAACAGGAATTGCACTTAATCCTGTGACAATTTAGCGTTTCAGCATGCATGTGACTTAATGAGTCATGGGACAAGATGAATAACCATACATATATCGCTGTCGAAATTTTTAAAAAGATGCTTCAAAATATGCTTAATCCTGTTCTTAAATGTTTTGAAGGAAAGCATTACTGTCACATTTGTTTCCGTAAATACATGCTGAATCTGTGCATTTCTCTATTGTATTTGACAATGAAACGTCATAAACAACATTATGTTAGACATCAAAATTGGATGTATTTGGTACATACTGGAGAATAATTTTCCCACTTGAGATGGTAGCATCTTTTCTACATAATGATGACTACCACCCTTCAGGGATCAGGACATTATTTAATATCCTTTCTTGTGGTAGGCCTACAGACACTCTCTTCAAATGAGCTCACTGACTCAGTCACACATTAGTATATCAGCTCGATAGACACATAGTAAGACTGACTCTAATATATGTATTCAACGTTTGTTTGTGTGACATAACAAAAGGAATTTTATGAACATCTCTTAAGGCAAATCATTGTTAGTTGCCAGGCTGCTGTCCATCATTATCCCTGTCTCTTTCAGTGCACATTATCAATATCATACAATACCCAAATGTGGTTGAACATATCCTGACGCCTTAATCAGAACTGGTTACAGAAATCATTTTCTTTCTTGTGGAATCTTCCAAGTTTCTTATGTCTGCGTGGATGTACCTTGTCTCATGAACCATATCTTATGGGCCTTATTATTATTAAAACAATTACATCAGTGTTCACCTCAAGCTAGGCTTAAAGTGTTTTTACCTTGTTAAAACAGCACGTTTTTTTTATAATTAAGATTCCCTGCAGCTGTTGTTGACCTATTCCTCCTCGCAGAGAAACTGCTTTGCAGGGAATCCAAAGGAAGAGTTCCCACCTCAAATGTTAATCAAAGTCTCTTTCCTGAACTGTTAGCAGCATGAGTGGGGTTGGCGGATGGTGAATATGTGTGAAAAGAACGCAATCTTTGTACTTGATCTATTTTTCTCCCCCTGTTCACTTAGTGAGGGCATCTCACAGTCAGGTACATTTGGGCCTTAATGATGTCATGGTGAGGCCAGCTCGATGCTGAGCTGACCTTGATGAACACATAGTTTGTTATTACAGATGCAATTCTGTACAAATCATTGAGGCATCTATTGCAGGCGTTATTAATACAGTTCTCTAGGAGCCCCGATTAAATATACAAACATGCAGAAAGACTCAAACTCTTGGCATGCACCAACCACCTGAGAGTTGGCACTACCTACTGTATATGTATATGACTAAAGAGTTCAGCACTGACACTGTAATGACACTTTTTGCTCACAGATGTCCTTGTCAGCCAAGAAGATAGCATTAGCAACAATGATCAAATCAACTGAAGATCTCAAATTCACTAGCCTCATATTCGGCTGTGTGTATGTAAGATCCCAATATGCCCGTCACTTAAATGAACTGTCAGAGAAGAAACAGATTCTACCAAGAGAGTTGAAAATCAAATATGAGTATGCAGAATACTTAGAAATGCCAGAATATACAGAATATATATCAGATGGATATATTGAACAAGCATATCCCTAGACTCAGGCAACAAATAAATGAGTCAGGTTCTCTCTCCCTCTTTCACCTTCTTACTTCCTCTCTCACTCACACAGCTGCATGCACCTGCACAACCGTAAGTATAGCCACTCTCAAATACACACACTACTGTAATTCACGCACTGTTTTGCCAAGTGTGTTGTGTGAGCCAAAGTGAGATAGGATTAGGCAACAACAGAGCACAGCAGCCAGGGAGAACATCTGGCCCTCATCAGGGTGGATCAACAGGGGGTTTGGAACAGGGCAGCAGATGGTGGAGAGGTTTCCACACAATGGGGAAAGCCTCCCAGCCCAGACCCACAATCCCCGACACACACTTAGCCTCTCAACTACTCCCGGCTAACAAAGACAGACCCATAATAACTCAATGAGCATCTTTCTACCTCTGTCATACTCCAAAAGAGAAGAGCATTACACATTCACACACAAATGCAACCTCGTCCACTTTGGAAGTTGTGGCAAGCTGACATTTTCAAGACCACTTATTTGAGGACCTAAAATGAGCAATGTTGAGAGAGAACCAGGTACTTGATGGCAATAAACACGAGGGTTTGCTTTGTTTGATGCATTTTTTATAACCTTTACGTGTCCCTGTGATTTATCTTTGAGCTAGAACACCATGCACAGTTCAGGAAAGTGAAAGGAAAAGCGTTATATAGCATAAACAAGGGCACAGCAACTGATTTTCAGCATCCATGAGATCTATGTTATGGACAGCCGCCATTGTCGCAGCCCCTATTACCAGCCTGTTCAACCTCTCTTTCATATCGTCTGAGATCCCCAAGGACTGGAAAGCTGCCGCAGTCATCCCCCTCTTCAAAGGGGGAGACACCCTGGACCCAAACTGTTACAGACCTATATCCATCCTGCCCTGCCTATCTAAGGTCTTCGAAAGCCAAGTCAACAAACAGGTCACTGACCATCTTGAATCCCACCGTACCTTCTCCGCTGTGCAATCTGGTTTCCGAGCCGGTCACGGGTGCACCTCAGCCACGCTCAAGGTACTAAACGATATCATAACCACCATCGATAAAAGACAGTACTGTGCAGCCGTCTTCATCAACCTTGCCAAGGCTTTCGACTAGGTCAATCACCATATTCTTATCGGCAGACTCAGTAGCCTCGGTTTTTCAGATGACTGCCTTGCCTGGTTCACCAATTACTTTGCAGAGAGAGTTCAGTGTGTCAAATCGGAGGGCATGCTGTCCGGTCCTCTGGAAGTCTCTATGGGGGTGCCACAGGGTTCAATCCTCGGGCCGGCTCTTTTTTTCTGTATATATCAATGATGTTGCTCTTGCTGCGGCCTATTCCCTGATCCACCTCTACGCAGACGACACCATTCTATATACATATAACCTCCAAACGAGCTTCAATGCCATACAACACTCCTTCCGTGGCCTCCAACTGCTCTTAAATGCTAGTAAAACCAAATGCATGCTTTTCAACCGTTCGCTGCCTGCACCAGCACGCCTGACCAGCATCACCACCCTGGATGGTTCCAACCTTGAATATGTGGACATCTATAAGTACCTAGGTGTCTGGGTAGACTGTAAACTCTCCTTCCAGACGCATATCAAACATCTCCAATCGAAAATCAAATCAAGAGTCGGCTTTCTATTCCGCAACAAAGCCTCCTTCACTCACGCCGCCAAACTTACCCTAGTAAAACTGACTATCCTACCGATCCTCGACTTCGGCGATGTCATCTACAAAATTAGTTCCAACACTCTACTCAGCAAACTGGATGCGGTTTATCACTGTGCCATCCGTTTTGTCACTAAAGCACCTTATACCACCCACCACTGCGACTTGTACGCTCTAGTCGGCTGGCCCTCGCTACATATTCGTCGCCAGACCCACTGGCTACAGGTCATCTACAAGTCCATGCTAGGTAAAGCTCCGCCTTATCTCAGTTCACTGGTCACGATGGCAACACCCATCCGTAGCACGCGCTCCAGGCAGGTGTATCTCACTGAACATCCCTAAAGCCAACACCTCATTTGGCCACCTTTCGTTCCAGTTCTCTGCTGCCTGTGACTGGAACGAATTGCAAAAATCGCTTGAAGTTGGAGACTTTTATCTCCCTCACCAACTTCAAACATCTGCTATCTGAGCAGCTAACCGATCGCTGCAGCTGTACATAGTCTATCGGCAAATAGCCCACCCATTTTTACCTACCTCATCCCCATACTGTTTTTATTTATTTACTTTTCTGCTCTTTTGCACACCAATATCTCTACCTGTACATGACCATCTGATCATTTATCACTCCAGTGTTAATCTGCAAAATTGTAATTATTCGCCTACCTCATGCCTTTTGCACACAATGTATATAGACCACTTTTTTTTCTTCCTATTGTGTTATTGACTTGTTAATTGTTTACTCCATGTGTAACTCTGTGTTGTCTGCTCACACTGCTATGCTTTATCTTGGCCAGGTCGCAGTTGCAAATGAGAACTTGTTCTCAACTAGCCTACCTGGTTAAATAAAGGTGAAATAAAATGTAAAAATCAGCACATAGTTTCACATGGAGTTTACATGGGAGGGGGGGATATGGCATTTTCATAAAAAGGTAGGTAAATGTGGTAATTTAAAGTGTTAATTTCCTCATTTATATAAAACATGACTTTCTAATTAAGCAATTATGTCATTTAAATGGCCGTCAAACTAGAATTGGCAGGGGAAATTGTATTGCTCGTGCAGTGAGTCATTCCCATTCAACCTCTAGTATCTTACACTGTCAAATGTCACAGCCCTCTTCCTCAATTACTATTGGAGGCCTAAACCAAATTGGTTTGAGTGAGTAATCTGTGAGCAATCCGTGTTTGCTGAGGCTAAGGGAATGAGACTGAGAGGCTGTAGCAGCCCTGCCTCCAGGCAGCTGCTTTCTGCATTCCAGAATCGAGCAAGAGCAATTAACAGTTCTATTGCCTTTTCCCCAGCACTTGACTGTGTTTGCTGTGTGCCATTAGCAGCGGGTATCACCTGTCAATGGACGCTCAGTCTCCCTGCCTCTACCCAGCCCCCAAGCCTCGAGCTGTGATTGATGACAGGTCAGCCAGAGACAGCCCTCTGAATTTTCTATTCTTCCACAGGGAAATTGCTCATTTCTTAGAAGTCCATTTCCATTTTTTGCTACAAGACAGCGTGCTAAGTTTATATATGACTCTGGTCCCGGGCGCTGAATTGTGATGAATTGTGCCACACATTGGACAGGAAAAAATATTAATTTGTGGAACTTTATTGTTTGCTTTTTTTCCTCCTTGTCAGGGGGCCTACTTACAACAAAATGTAAATTTAAGTTGGCATGACATTCTTATTCAGATAAACGCAACGGAGCCTTCCCTGCGGTACCTACACAGTTAAGACTGTCACTTTGACATTGTGTTATTACTGGGGTCTCTAGCTTTTTAAAATACAAAACTTGTATCCTATTTGACGCGGCATTGGCTTCAAAGGGGTTATTTGTCATCATACAGATTTATGCTGTCATTCGGAGACATTTATATCACTTTAAGCTCTTCGGGTGTTCTACTTGTGGATAGCAATACCTCAGTGACAACAGCCTAGAATGAGACTGCAATGATTGTGACTGCTTTAATGTTAAAGCTATGCTCCAACAAATCAGCATCTGGTGATGAGATGTGGCCTATACCAATGCTATTGACTTTAGTAATCTACAGGTTCAGTATAGGGAGATGGATTCTTTTTCCCCATCCGGATTTGGAACAGAAATAAGTAAACATACTTTGAGAGAGATTTAGAGTTCTACGATTGACAGCGTTATCCATCTCCACACCTGCGGACGTTCAGAGAAGCAGCATTGCACAATTGAGTACTGCTTTTTCTACCCCGAAAAAAATATAAATAAACTTGCCCTCTGTAGTTCTCTAACGTATTATTTACCTCCATAGATGTGAAACAATTCCCATCAGAATAGATGGTGAACTACTTTTCTTTGAGTGTTGAAATACGAATGTTGAATACTAGCTGACAGGGTTCCAAAGGTTTTGTCCCTTGACGCCCTGATGGTGGCAAATCGATTCCTGACACCCCTGCCAGCAGTGATCTTGTCATATCCCGACATGGAGGTCTGGAGAGCAAGAGACCATAAAAGCTCTCATTGCATCCAAAAAAATAAGTAAATTCATACTACTGAACACACTAAAATAGATAAGGATTCCAATGACTGCATGGCTAGTGTGTCCAGAAGTGACCTAATTCAGCCATCATTATACTGTAAGTACATTTTCGTCCTACAAATTGCCAATTTCTTAAGCTAACCATGGTCCACCTGGGGGCAGGAAGAGTATGTTTAAACATGATTTACAGCAAATTACTTCCACTGGAGGGCACAGGGCTGCTGTACTGAAATCACACTGGAAAAGTGTAATGAGAGTAGTATATGTAGAATATGAGGATACAGTATATCATCTTTAGGATACCTTGGCTCTACAGTATATGTCCAATCCTAGTCAGACTGGTTATTCCACTCTTTTACCCACACTACAAACTAAACTTCAGAGGCAGCATGAGTCTACAGAAGTATGAATGAGGTTTGTGTCAGCGCTTTCTGGGGCATAAGGGCTTGATGCACATGTAGTGTTTGATGACGTCCACATTACACCCCATTGTGAGGAAAAGTGCTGAGTTAATCACCTGGTCTAGAGAGCAGACGTTAGTACTAGTGGACCTTGTTTCCCAGAGCCTTCATAGTGTGACGTGTCTTTAAGTGTTTCCCAGAACACTATGCAAACGCCCTCTTTGCATGGTTGTTTGGGAAACATTTAACGATGATAGAACATTTTGTAGATGCTAATGCCTGCAGGAAATGAAGATGCAGAAAACGAAGCCCTGTTAATTTGTGTCTCTTTTAAGAAGGAGTGTGATTGGTGAATATTGACAGTGCAGGCTAGAAGTTTTGGTCGTCTGGGTTACAAACCCACATTTTTTCATGGTCAATTAGTTTTGATCTAAATTTTGACAAATTAACCCATTTTGTAATGTAATTTGTAGCGTACTATCGTCTTTATACATAATCGATTCCTACTATTCCTCTCGCCCTCTTTTTCTCTCTCGCACACACCCACCCACTCACACACACAAACACACACAAGGGAGCTGACAGAATGCTGTTCCCCCGCCTCCTGAGTGCCCTTCTCAGAGCCTCTGTCAGGACATCTTACTGCTGCCCGGTCTGAGAAGGCCACACAGCTTTGTCACCTAAAGAAATAAAAGTCACAGTTGATTTACCTGACGAGGGCTCTTTGTTTGGGCTCCCCTTGACCGCATACTGTATACCTTTTTGGGCTGGTGCAATGTTCCCTCCTTCCTGCCCTAGCTCTTTCCTTATTCAAAGGGTGCTCTGTTTTGGCAACAGTTCAGCTCAGTGGTGCTCAATCTTTTTAGAGGGTGATGTGGATTCTGAAGGTTCCCTGTGACCACCCACAACCCCCCCCCCCCTCCTCCTCCCAGCCTCACACACAGTCAAAGTGACATTCCCTCAAGGTTGTGGTATGCAATGGTTGATCACTTGCATGACAAATAAACTGTATTTATATGATACAGAAAACCCTAGCAGAACAACACATCTGTAATGCACAGTGTAGATGTCTCTTGGAAACAATTAGATTTCAACTATGTATGTGCCCTGTGGTCTTGGCAATGCATGGGTCACAGCCCTTGTCTCGTCAGATGTGTCTGCTCCTATTCCCTCCCTTTAGTTCAGAGCCAGGCTCAGGGTTTTGCTTTTGCAGTTCACATAGTTTAAGTGCTCACGTCTGTTTTTGCCTCTACAATGTCTTAGACAGCTTTGTCCATGTAATGTTAAAGGTCACAAGGCATGTTACGTCTGCATGTTAATTGCTTTGCAGTTGCTTATAGCATTGTTGGCATAACAAACTTTTCCTGGACAGCTCCGTTGCATCATCCCAGAATCAATTGTCTAGGATCAAGGTCATTGAAAAGCTACATTGAAACTAAAACGAAGGGATAATGGTAAATCATTCACTGGTATTGGACATCAAAGATACTAAGACTTTCAGTGAGCACTTCATGGACGTGTGATGACATTCAAGGCACATTTCTGTCTCATGCTCATTATCTGCATTCGAACCCAGACTAAGCCGACCATCGGCTGAATCACTCAGATTTCCTCAAGTTTATGTCCTGATGTAATTGTGTTTTATCGATTCGGCTTTGCCTTGACACCTGGATATCTCAGTAAATGGGCTGCAAAGATACAGTGGGTTTACCTGTATAAATAAAAATAATTCAATGTAGGTATTACTTTTCTGAGACTGACTTTCAAGTGCTGATCCCCCCCTGTAAGTGTTATTGATGTTACCAGACAGCAGGCTAATGGGGTCCTATACTAATGCCTTGTTAACCGACTAGGCTGGGCAAGCCCTACTGGGCATTCTCTTCTAAATAAAATGTATGGAATATATTGCGAAAACATTAAATTACTGTACATATTTGTAATCTGGTCCCACATGTCATCTCTGGCACACAAAGTTGAATCTTCTCTGAAATTGATCGTATGCTAACATGTTTATGATTTTTAAAAAACAGAATTGCCAGAATTACATTCCCTAATTTGCAAATAAATTCATTAAAAATCCTACAATGTGATTTTCTGGATTTTATTTTCTCATTTTGTCTGTCATAGTTGAGGTGTACCTATGATGACAATTACAGTCCTCTCTCATCTTTTTAAGTGGGAGAACTTGCACAGTTGGTGGCTGACTAAATACTTTTTTGCCCCACTGTATAATACAATAAATTGTCATTTCTTATCTCCAATTCCTTTTTTTCTGTTATTTTTCTTGAAGTGTCTTTCATGGTTCCCAGAATGGTTCGTAAGCTGCAGTCTGTCACTGGGACCAAGAGTCACAGGGCTTTGAGAGTGGAGCTGAGACTCCATAGGGTCCTGAGATTGCTTTTGAACACAGATCTACCTGCACACTCGCCAGTAGTCGCTATGTACATCTTAAAGGCGTCCTTAAAGTGCCCTCTTCCTTGCTGCAACGAACGGGAGCACGCATTAAGGGGATAGCTTAAAAGGCACGTAGAGCCATTGTGTGTGTGTGTGTGTGTGTGTGTGTGTGTGTGTGTGTGTGTGTGTGTGTGTGTGTGTGTGTGTGTGTGTGTGTGTGTGTGTGTGTGTGTGTGTGTGTGTGTGTGTGTGTGTGTGTGTGTGTGTGTGCGTGTGTGTGTGTGTGTGTGTGCGTGTGCGTGTGCGTGTGCGTGTGCGTGTGCGTGTGCGTGTGCGTGTGCGTGTGCGTGTGCGTGTGCGTGTGTGTGTGTGTGTGTGTATGTGTGTGTGTGTGTCTCCAAGGTAATTCCACAACAATGTGGATGGACTTCAATGACATCCAGAGCATTAATGATAGATGTAAGTCCCAGTTCTCAGTTTCATTGACTGTCCAGTCAACAACTCAAGAGGCTTTGCCCTAGTAACTCCCTCAACCACAATGACATCGCTGTAACTAACCATCAACTGGAATTATCTTACTCTGACTTTAGAGCAGACACATTCTCCTTCCCCAGAGGACACATGGCTAGGGCTTGACTGTCGAAACTACTCCCCTTTGTATTTGTATTTATTACGGATTCCCATTAGTTCCTGCCAAAGCAGCAGCTACTCTTCCTGGGCTTCAGCAAAATTAAGGCAGTTTATACAATTTTAAAAACATTACAATGTTAATAACAATTTCCAATTCATTTTTCTCAAATAAGTACTTATATAATACCTGTGGTTGTCTGCCATGGTCTGAAAAACAACAAGGAGGAGGAGGCAGGGAAACTTATTGTAGAGCGAATACTTTGTCCTACCAGTGAACGGGATTGGCCCTTGGAGAGCTGAGCAGTGTCTGGCAGTGAAGTCAGGGGGAAAAATGGTGTGGCAGCATAAATTTGCACCTGAGCCCAGAGAAATCTGATCCACTGTGCCAAGCACATTCTGATGGCATCTGTATGCTCAGAGTCATTCCTTTGTCACACCAGAGGAAAAACACATACGTGTTCGTGCCTGCCTGTGTACGTGTCCGTTAAATAGAAACCGTTGTTCCAGTAACAAGGTACAACATGTGTGGCTCTTTTCCAAGTACAGAGGCCCACAGTAATATTCTCCCTCCATTTATCAATATTTTCCAACTGATTTCCCTGACCGTATTTGCATGTTTTCGGAAGCTTTTAAAAATTAAATTAAATATGCTACTCTGTATCGTTAAATATAATGTTACACAAGGGTGTCCTTGGGTTGGAACAGGGATATTGGAAAAATGACCCTGAGTAATAGAGTGTAGAAGTTCGTCCTAACAACAGACTGTGAATCTCTTGTTATTGAGTGTTTCATATTGGTAAGAGTTTAAGTGTTGTCGGAACTAATAGAGCTGGTGCTGCGATTGCTCCCTGGGGCAGGAAGAGGCAATACTCAGAAACTAAATCTGTAGGAGGCTGCCTTCTGCAGAGCTAACTGATGGACTTTGAGTAATTAGAGCTGCAATTTCCAAAATGCCTATTAAAGAGTTCCTTTACATCTGGTCTGAGATGCTTTGTTTATTAAACAAATATTGGAAACCCGATCTTATACTACCTGGATGTTAGGCTGTACAGGACTGTAGTCAGATGTCTCATCATTAATATGACATGTATTTGTCTAGAGAGTTGTTTAAGAATTAATTACCGTGCTTTCTCATTCGTGAAAGACTGATTTGCCAGGTGAAGCTGGATAAAATTAATATGGAGGGATGGGCTGAAATGATATTGCCATGATAAACACACGGTCGGACCTGATCCATCAGAGAAGACAAGCCTGTAGATGTGAAATACACCAGTAGTGGCTCCTCCTATTTACATGAAATGATTAAATGTGTCCTTCACAGAGAATGAAAGAGCATTGGACAGCTCCCATTGACTTTGCCGTCTTGCCTCTGTCGGCTCCACTTTGTGATGTCTAAATGTTGCCTCGACTGACTGCAGAATCTAAGTGAAGAGAGTAAGATATGCTGGAACAAAACTAAATACAGAGTTTTTCATAATAAATCTTCAGTACTGTTCTTCAGAAAGTTCTGGATCAATACTATTCTTGAAAAGCAGACAAAAGGAGTGTATCTATATCTTTGGGGATCCACAGTATTTTTTTATATATTTTTTGACTGCAGTGAATGATCATTTGAATTGATTCCAATAGATCCTTGTCAAACATTATTAATCTTGTGGACAAAAGTATCCCTATGGCAAAATAAATATCTGGATTGCAAGCAAAGAGGCATGAGAGAGTTAGCTGCTTGCTACTGGCATGGTCACTTCCGGCGCTGAAAGAGATGGCCGCCTCGCTTCGCGTTCCTAGGAAACTATGCAGTTTACGTGTTATTTCTTACATTAGTACCGCAGGTCATATGAGGTTTCATTACATACAGTCGAGAAGAACTACTGAATATAAGATCAGCGTCAACTCACCATCAGTACGACCAAGAATATGATTTTCGCGACGCGGATCCTGTGTTCTGCCTTTCACCCAGGACAACGGAATGGATCCCATGCGGCGACCCAAAAAAACGACTCCGTAAAAGAGGGAAATGAGGCGGTCTTCTGGTCAGACTCCGGAGACGGGCACATCGTGCACCACTCCCTAGCATTCTTCTCGCCAATGTCCAGTCTCTTGACAACAAGGTTGATGAAATCCGAGCAAGGGTAGCATTCCAGAGGGACATCAGAGACTGTAACGTTCTTTGCTTCACGGAAACATGGCTCACTGGAGAGACGCTATCGGAGGCGGTGCAGCCAGCGGGTTTCTCCACGCATTGCGCCGACAGAAACAAACATCTTTCTGGTAAGAAGAGGGGCGGGGGCGTATGCCTTATGGCTAATGAGACATGGTGTGATGAATTAAACATACAGGAACTCAAATCCTTCTGTTCACCTGATTTAGAATTCCTCACCATCAAATGTCGACCGCATTATCTACCAAGAGAAGTCTCTTCGATTGTAATCACAGCCGTATATATTCCCCCCCAAGCAGACGCATCGATGGCTTTGAACAAACTTTATTTGACTCTTTGCAAACTGGAATCCATTTATCCGGAGGCTGCATTCATTGTAGCTGGGGATTTTAACAAGGCTAATCTGAAAACAAGACTCCCTAAATTTTATCAGCTGATCGATTGCGCAACCAGGGGTGGAAAAACCTTGGATCATTGTTACTCTAACTTCCGCGACACATATAAGGCGAGGTCAGTACAGGTGCATCAAAGCTGGGACCGAGAGACTGAAAAACAGCTTCTATCTCAAGGCCATCAGGAATTGATGGGAAATGATGTAAAATATATCACTAGCCACTTTAAACAATGCTACCTAATATAATGTTACATACCCTACATTATTCATCTCATATGCATACGTATATACTGTACTCTATATCATCTACTGCATCCTTAAGTAATACATGTATCACTAGCCACTTTAACTATGCCACTTTGTTTACATACTCATCTCATATGTATATACTGTACTCAATACCATCTACTGTATCTTGCCTATGCTGCTCTGTACCATCACTCATTCATATATCTTTATGTACATATTCTTTATCCCCTTACACTGTGTATAAGACAGTAGTTTTGGAATTGTTAGTTAGATTACTTGTTGGTTATTACTGCATTATCGGAACTAGAAGCACAAGCATTTCGCTACACTCGCATTAACATCTGCTAAGCATGTGTATGTGACAAAACAAATTTTATTTTATTTTTAATTTTTATTTGTTTTGGTCTAAGGTTCATGAGAGAAAAAAACATGGCCAGATATCACTTCCCTCCACTGAGATCATTTATTAGCCTGTCAGCCGGCATCTCATACTTAATTCATTCCACAATCATTTAACGAAGTACAATAATTATTTACATGTTTAATGCTGCCATAAACAATATTGACCCTACAGGTACACCGTTTTCAGAGTTACAAACTCATTGCCTATCAAGCGATTCAAGTTACATTGAGTGCTTTTTCTCCTCCGCTATGGAGACTTCTGTGATACTTCCCCAGTTCCATGGGAACATTTTTTTTATGGAGACATTAGTAGAGACACTAAATATCTTTGTTAATAAAAAACTAGTTCATCCAGAGTCGGCGCTACGAGATGGAAACGCTATCGTAAACATGATCGGCCTGAGGATCATGTGTCAGTTTCATCACAGAGCTTAAAGAAACGTAATCATATCAGACGAGTGTAAAAGCGCTAAGGTTTTATATTCCATCCGCATCACTTATTGTGCCTGATAATCCCACCTCAATGAATGAGCTGCATATCAGAAATGAATTACTGCCAGACTCTGTCATATCATGCTGTTGATGCCGTGGATTTATCACGCTGGGTTTATTTCTGCCTTTGCCTATGGAGCCATTGTATTGCCTGGGTCTCTGCGGTATGACTCCTTGGGTAATAGCTCCGTAACTTGCCATTTTACAAGCGTGAATGAAGCTACACTGGGGACATTTGAACAGCATGAAAAACACAACGCATTATACAGACTCTATCACTCAAATGTTTCAACTGTCCCTGATAGTGCCCATTGTTACTCCGTCTAATTATACTGCCTATGTATTTACAGGGTTGTTACGTAAGCAAGTAACAACTATTCCTCTAATAGCTTAAAGTCACATGCTTCTACAGATGGGCTTTAAAGCCGTGTTGAAGAAAAACAACAGAGTGTGACGCTGACTCGTGCACCAAGGAACATAAGAATCTGCACTCACAGCTGTTGTCTACACTGAAACGTTACCATTTTTTAATATGTCTATCTATTTACTGTTTTGGGTCCAGTCTGTGGCGTGTTTCACTGGAAGTGTGGTTCTGGGAGGCGATAATGAGAGTATTTCTTGTGGTTCAGCGTGTAAACACTGGGGGAGACGGAACTCTGGCAGTAGCCATTCCCATTTGGCTCAATTAGGCCTGAAACTGAGACCATCAATGGCACTGGCCTTTATGGGAGCACGGCTGTTGGCGATGGTGGTGCACAGACTAAAACAAAATGGGAACAATCAAAGTCCATAATTAGTTGGCCTGAGAGGGTGCAATGGTATGTTTGGTATGTTTTCACTTGGCTTACCCAAGCAGAGAAATTCAGATGAATGCATATAGCCTCCAGGAAAAGAAAACAAAGCATTGCCGTTATCCCAATGTCGCATTAGAGTCCTACTTATAGGGGTAGTCATTCCACAAATTGAATACCATGGAAGCGGTTGGATATGATGGAAATCTAGAATCATTTTTCGATGAGGGTTTAGGGGCAGAAGATGCACAGGGAGTGAGAAAAGCAAAACCTATCATCCCCTTTAATGTGGTGTCAGTATGGAAACATGGGGACGGTTGGAAGCTTAGCCCAGTGCCAGGGTGTCTGAGATCTGGATTGGGATGTGAAAGCTTTTGGCAGCCTATGGAGAGAGCAGCAGATGTGACAGAGGATTGCTACCCTGTCTCCTCCACAGCATGGCCTTCACATTCCCTTCTCACTCCTTCCTGCCCTAGCCTGGGTGGGTTCATTGGCTCTGGGCCCTCTTCCTCAGCACAGGGCTTCTAGTGGGGCAAATCAATGGTCATTTGACTGTGCTACTGGTGGGCAATGAGGAGTAGGTGGTGTGAGGTTTGGGCCTCAGTACTCCTGGTGTACTCACAGAAGGTAGCAGGTCTAATGATGGATTATTGCATATTTGAGAATGGATGCCAAGTGGAAGAGGGGGGTTTAGGTGCCCCGGGGGTGGCGGCGAGTTGGAACTAGATCACAAAAGCTGGATTGGCAGACCTAATCCCCCACTGCCACCCCCCTACCCACCATCCACCCACTACCCCCTACCCATGTCCTGTGATACAGAGATATTAAAATGCGGGGTATAATGAAAGTGCACAAGACTTGCATTACAAGCATGGATCTGGAGGGATAATGGAGTCACTTGATGCAGAGCAGCAAATGGTATTGTGTAGCACCACATGAATAGCAATGGCCTGTACCTTTTAGACCAATCAGGGATAGTAGAAGTGTCTCTGGTGAGTGGTGTGTGACTCACATTTGACAGAAATTAAAAGTGAAAATGTTTTAGCAATGTCGAGATATTTCCATTTGTTCCATCTCTCCCATTGGTTTCAGATCTCACTGTGTGTCATTGTGTGGGGTTCTTCTGGGGCTAGGTCAACTACTCAGTTGTACAACAATACTGGGGTGATCTTAAACAAGATACATTGTTATTAATAATTTAGTGCATGCACCTTATTTATCTTTCAATACAATATTTACTTGTTGTCAAATGCATTTCAGGGTTTTTCGTCATGAGTTTTCACTAAACGCAGGCTTGGGGCTACACTTTGGCAACAGTCTACAGTGTTAATGTTTGATGAATGCCACAATGGGGTAGTAGAGAAGTCTATACCTGTGCCAGTCTCGTTTTTTTTTTGTTGTCAAATTATATTGATAACTGTTTATGGCTTTTACTTGTCATAGTTTCTCTCAGGAAGGAGATGTCTTTCCGGAGCTGTTTTCCCCTGAGGGCGATTTGGGGGAGGGGGGGTTGTATCAGGCAATAGAAAATGAGTCACTCACTTTGATCACACTGCTGTAAGTCTAATACTTAATTCAGATATTTTTTCCCCTCCTTGTGTGCACATGCGTAGCCTACCGTGGCAAATTAACACAAACACTGATTCAATTAGCCATCATTGGACGACCATAAGATCATGTTATTCATCTCTGTTTCTGTAACTACCTTGTGGCCAAAGACCATTCTGCTTAATGGGTATTCATTAAAATGTTTATAGTTTCTTGCTTCTTTACACCTCATAAAGAGCGGAATTGTGTTTTCTTGCTTTTTTAGATTGGGTGAGGCGGGGGTTAGTGGCCCTCCGCTCCACAGATATGTTGCACACAATTAGAGCAGAGCAGAGGGACGGTATGGCTGTCATGTCGCCTGTTATTGTGTTACAGCGGTGCCTGTTCAGACGGCGGAGTGCCCTGTATACACGATTTGCGTTCCCCTAGGGCCGTCGCTGTTTAACACGTTCAGAGCACAAACAGTGCAACACACGATTCCATGCGACAGAGCCCTCGCTTGTGCTGAGGTGAAACTTACACTTTGTGATATTATTGTGCTGTAACGGTTTGGAGGTTGATTCATGTAGGACTGCAGTGCTTTCTCTTGTTTACCACACAAAAGTCAAGTGTCACCAGTCTCCAGCAAAAAAGTGGAGCAAAATCAAATAATCAATAATTAATAAAGGGTGTATGCATTTTTTTTGTGTGTAAGATATTGGTGGTTTTAAAAAAAAAGATAATTATGTTTATGAAATTATTCTGGAACCCATTGCAAGTGAAAAATGAACTCTGAATTTAATTTTGCCTATCTGTTTTTAGCGCGATGAGACTAATCGGACCGGCTACATTACCAAAATGTCAGAAGAAAACCCAGTGTGTAGTTTGACAGACAGCAGAGGTCATAGCCCCATTTCTCTGGCTACGGGGCAAATGTGCACAATTCGTTTGTAGGAAATATTGACAGTATCATTTGCATGTCTGCCATGATGGTGGGAAGTGGTTGATAGGAATGACAGAGAAATAGTATGACAGCTCCTAGAATCCTGGTGGGACGATTTAGGACAACAAATGACCCAATGAGCGCCCATAGGCTGTGACTGACAATGATGTTCAAGCTTTGTGTTGCAATCATCAACCAGAAATACTAGGGCCCTATACAAGCAGTTCATTTTTTCCCTGATACCTTTCAAATTTTTTAGATTTTTCCCAAATTCCGTTTTCTCCAGGTAAATCATTTTTTCCAGGTTTTCAGTCTTCTTCATATAAAAACCACACAATTTGATGTTTTATCTCCACAACAATGCCACATCAGCAGACCACTTTTGAAGTCTGGGAAAAATCGAAGCAACCTTCCCTTCAAGTGCACACAAGCCACAAGACCATTGTTTGGTTAGAGATGTTTCTGTAGTGCTCATGTGATTGAAGACATTGCATAGCAATGAAAATAATCATGACATCATTCTGCCAGGTTCGCATAGGCTACTTTGTAGTTACCATTTCATTGAGGATGTTTTTGGGAAAGCCTTTGCATTTTTACAAGACGATGGCTATCGTTAGCATCATCGCTAATAGCTACACAAAGGGTAGACATATACAGTTTCAGAAAGTTGCGGGGCAATACGACTCACTAATGCATTTTGTTGATGTCTTACAGTATGATTTACCTTGGAAAATTCTTTAATTTTCAAACATGTTCGATACATTTAGTGTATTTCCTACTAAGTTCAATAAGTTCTTGAATATTGTTGAATTTCATTTTAATGTCTGAATTCCTTGATTCCGTCTGCAATCTCCTCAACGCAGATTTTATAGCAGGTTGGCATTTATTGGGATGACTCATGTACTGGAGGCAGCTGCAGGGTAGTCACTAGCTGGCACAGCCACAAAGTCATCAACTAACCTTAACTCTAACCTTATCACACTGTTAACCTTATGTCTATCCCTAACCTTAAATTAATTCCCAACGCACCATATTGGTCCGTGCTCTCCGGGCTCCTTGGGACGTCCATAACCTAAAGCCTAATCCTAACTTGAAACACTACCCTTACCCTTACCCAAAGCTCCAGACTTCCTCTGCGGAGATGGGAGAACCTTCCAGAAGGGCAACCATCTCTGCAGCACCACCAGCCAGGCCTTTATGGTAGAGTGGACAGGCGGAAGCCAACCGCCCACTTGGATTTTGCCAAATGGCTCCTAAAGGACACCAACCATGAGAAAGAAGATTCTCTGGTCTGATTAAACCAAGATTGAACTCTTTGGCCTAAATGCCAAACGTCACGTCTGGAGGAAACCTGGCTCCATCCCTTCGGTGAAGCATGGTGGTGGCAGCATCATGCTGTGGGGACATTTTTTTCAGCTGCAGGGACTGGGACACTAGTCAGTATTGAAGGAAAGATGACCTAAGCAAAGTACAGAGAGATCCTTGATGAAAACCTTTTCCAGAGTGCTCAGGGCCTCAGACTGGGGTGAAGGTTCACCTTCCAACAGGACAATGACCCTAAGCACACAGTCAAGACAACGCATGAGTGATTTCGGGACAAGTCTCTGGATGTTCTTGAGTGGCCCAGCCAGAGCCCGGACTTGAACTCGATCAAACATCTCTGGAGAGACCTGAAAATAGCTGTGCAGTAACTTCCCCATCCAACTTGACAGAGCTTGAGAGGATCTGCAGAAAAGAATGGGATAAACTCCCCAAATACAGGTGTACCAAGCTTGTAGCATCATACCCAAGAAGACTTGAGCCTGTAACCACTGCCAAAGGTGCTTCAACAAGGTACTGCATAAAGGATCTGAATACTTATGTAAATGACTACCTCATGAAACTGAGAGATTGCAAATAATGTGCAAAGCTGTCATCAAGGCAAAGGGTGGCTACTTTAAAGAATCTCAAATATAAAATACTGGTTACTACATGATTCCATGTGTTATTTCATAGTTTTGATGTCTTCACTATTATTCTACAATGTAGCAAATAGTAAAAATAAAGATAAACCCTGGAATAAGTAGGTGTGTCCAAACTTTTGACTGGTGCTGTATACATATGTATATACATTAAAACAAGATACTAAGTAGTTCAAGCAAGACAGTACGTCGTATCGTAGTAAAAAAAAATATATATATATATTCAAATGAGATACTAATTCGTTTTAGCAAGATACTAAGTCGTCCGGATAAGATCCCAGATCATTTAGTGGGCCAACAAGATCTCGTGGCTTTACCAATTTGACTTCAGATTCTGATGCTTATCCATGTTTCTCCAAACATCAAATTTCAAAGTTGCTCCAATCATCACATTTTAAAGTATTTTTTGACATCCTGGGGTGTAATTTTGAATGCTTATGTTTAGGGTTAATGTTTTTGGATAGGGTTAAAACAAAAACAACTACACTGTTAAGTTTATGCATTCATCCCAAATGGTTAAGGTAAGGTATACATGTGCTACACATATAGTTTTTCTGAATTTCTCCCTTATTTGGAAGCCAGGTGAATTGCAACAGCAGTAGTATGCATTCAAAACAAATCTTGCCCCTCCACCGCATCCCTTTTCCCAGTAACATGGCGGAGACTCACACTTAAACCATTTACTTTCGGTTTTGGTCCACCAGCTTCAAACAGCTGTTAAAAACTATATTTTTTTGTTATTGAAAATATATTTCACGGCAATGTAGATGGTAAAATGATTCCCTCCACTATTCAGTGCTTATTTTCTCTCATAAACTGACATTGAGCAAACAGTGTAGAATTTGAGCAACCAGGAAATGAGAGAGTGATTTCTACGTTGGCCATTTGACCCCATTTCCACTAGATAACATAGCCACAAAGTCAAAACAGCTTTTCTATACTGACAACAGATGCCGGCCCGGCGGGAGAAATCAACAGGCAAATATCACAGCCAATCACAACACTGGCGGTTAAGTAATACTGTGAAACAATATCCTTCCTCTGTTACTGAAGATATACTCTGGATATTCAAAATTACAATGCAAATATTCAAAGCAGTCCTATGTGTAGCACCTTTAAGGTTTGGGACACGGTTAAAACAAAAGAAAAAATTAAACAAGTGTTTACCACTGGGATTGAAGACGCAACCCTTGGAAGGACGATGCTGAGCAAGATGAGCAACCCTTGGAAGGACGATGCTGAGCAAGATGAGCAACCCTTGGAAGGACGATGCTGAGCAGGATGAGCAACCCTTGGAAGGACGATGCTGAGCAGGATGAGCAACCCTTGGAAGGACGATGCTGAGCAGGATGAGCAACCCTTGGAAGGACGATGCTGAGCAGGATGAGCAACCCTTGGAAGGACGATGCTGAGTAGGATGAGCAACCCTTGGAAGGACGATGCTGAGCAGGATGAGCAACCCTTGGAAGGACGATGCTGAGCAGGATGAGCAACCCTTGGAAGGACGATGCTGAGCAGGATGAGCAACCCTTGGAAGGACGATGCTGAGCAGGATGAGCAACCCTTGGAAGGACGATGCTGAGCAGGATGAGCAACCCTTGGAAGGACGATGCTGAGCAGGATGAGCAACCCTTGGAAGGACGATGCTGAGCAGGATGAGCAACCCTTGGAAGGACGATGCTGAGCAGGATGAGCAACCCTTGGAAGGACGATGCTGAGCAGGATGAGCAACCCTTGGAAGGACGATGCTGAGCAGGATGAGCAACCCAGGATGTCAAAAACATGACTTTGAAATGTGATGTTTGAAGAAACGTGGATAAACATCAGAATCTGAAGTCAAATTGGTAAAACCGTGAGATCTTGTTGACCCACATGAGCTGGCATTCAGAAGCAGCCCTGGTGCAGGTTATCAAATAACCGTCAAAGGATAATCTTATCAATGGATGGAATCAGTGAATATATGTCTGCAGCAATGGTCTGACAAGCACAACTCGCGCTGCATAACAAATGAGGCCTAATTAGACAAAAGCACAATTAAGTCATTCGAACAAGATAATTCCAAAAAATTGCCTTGCGCTTCCATAACGTGAAGCATTTTTCACCATGCGTTTAAAAAACAACACTTTTCTTCAGCATCACGAGTCAATATTTGAGCATTATTGTTAATCCTGCGTCTTCTCACTTAGGTGGTTTATTAGACATTCCTGAAAACATCTAGGTTCTGTTTATTGATTGTCTGTGTCAGTGGCGAGACACAGATCTTGACCAATCAACTATCCCTCACATGAATTTGAAATAAATCTGCTGGACTAGCCTACTGTTATAATCATATAATCGAGCCCAACGGACTGTGGGGACTGTAAAAAGGCAACAAGCACTCTCTAAACCAGAGGATAAGCATGAGAAAGAAAGAGGGAATCAGAGATTGAATCAGGAAGTTAAGCTACATTTTATCTGGTAGTATTGTAGCAGCTTGCTAAGTAGCTTGCTAATTAGCTTACAGGACTGCATTTTTAGGCAGTGAACTTTAACTACATAATGTACAGTCTGAGGATGTGCTGTTAACTAAAGGATAGGATATCCTTATCACCCACAAATTGATGGAATGTTTGGCAACATCTAACAGCTTTTGCACTTGTAGCTTAGTGTTCTGCTCTAACCAGCTGGGCTACCAAAGTTGCAACAGGAAAGTAATACGCTTGCTTAACGATAGACTTCTACTAGCCTAAAGCAAACTCCAAGAAACATATGCTTCAAACTGTATTTGTATTCAACCATCATATAGAGAGGAGAAGGAGAGGGGCGCTCTGGTAGTTAATGCACTGAGGACTGGAGAGGTAGGACACGCCTTTTAGGTTAAAAGGTTTCACACCAAAAGGAATGGGGGGGGGTATGTTGAAGGTCAAAATCATTGAGGAAAAGAAAGAAGAAACTTGTGGACTTGAGCTCAATCCCTGTGTTTCCCTGCATTGGGTAGAGGGCCCAGGTACTCTCTGGCCCTTTAATGATTAATCAATACAATACGTCCTAAATTCCCAGGCCTTTCTGTTCAGATATTTAAGGGCTAACGCAAAAAAAGACCCATCATCCATCTGGAAAATGTGACAGGGAAAGGTCGATATTTTTTTCTGCGAGTGGCCTGGTTACAGATTGATCGCACCTGACCAGAGCTGAGGTGATGTGCTGTTTAGAGGGAGCTGAGAGTGAGCTGCTGCTCAGACGCTCATTAAAACAGAATGGAAGCCAAACATCTGGAGCCAGATATGTGAGAATAGATCATCTCACATCCCATGATGAAAAACAGGCCCTCTGTCATCTCTATCTACCTCATCTCTGATGCTGGTACGCTCTCTATCTTAGTTACTCTGTGTTTTTTTTCTCTGTCTGACTATCTCTCCTAGCACCAGTCAGTGAGATCCTCTTTCTTTAATTCTGAAAGGCTGTTTATTTGGTGTTTGAGCACTGGCAAAGAAACTAGAAAGTTCATTATGAGGGGTTTTGTGATACTTTTCACAGAGCACGGCTAGATCCCATTTAGCCACTCTGTGAAGCTGGTGACTCTCCAAGACTCTTATATTTGATCTCTCCCCTGAGAATGTCTTATTCCCATGCTTGATGTATATCCGCATGCACAGCACCTCATTATATCAGAATCAGACGGTAACAATATGAATCACGAGCACACAGGAAAGCCAAATAACGTATTCAAAGGCCAGGCATATCTTTAAGAGATGTAAATAATAGACTTATTTGACTAAAGGGTTTTAATGCCCACTTATCCGGGAAAATGAGAAATGGGCTGGGGATTAGTCTTTTTATATATATATATATATATATATATATATATATATATATATATATATATATATATATATACACATACATATAAATGTGTTGAGCCTTTGAATATTTTCTGCCTCTTTCTTTCAGAATGCCAGCTACATTAGAGCATACGGCTAGGGATTTGCTGCATGTTGTCCCCATTTCACAACAAGCAAACGAATGCATATGCCGCACAAAGGATCAAGCTGCGATGATCACCGCAAAACTATAACAAACAATGGGCACATATGCACACAAGCACATGCAGGCACCACCATAGAAAGAGGCACAGCCACTTGCACGAGGCTGGTATCTGTTGAAGGGCAACCATTATTTACCATTTAGTTATGAAAACCAATCGAAATGATCAAACGACATATATTTAATGATTGGAAGAGTTCATCAATCGCTAGCTACCTCTTTTATCTACAGTGTTTCACAAAGACCATAAAAGAAGCATGCTCTAACAACAATAGCACACCTCACTCTTAGAGGAACCAAGGTGATACACTGCCATCTTGTGAGAGAATGATAAGTAGACCTTCGATCTCAGAGTCTGAGACTATAATGGAAAACCTGGCAGCCCTTATCCATTAGCTGCTCCTAGTTTTTCGGAAACATCAAATGTTAGGGGATCTTTTATGTGTGTACACATTCTTTGTCCTCATGCTTGATGGACTCATCTACAGCTCCTCGGCTTTGTCTGCGTTCCACTGTTCCTATCCCTGCGTGTTGCAGGTAGGTCGGAGGTGCATTATCCCACTACTGTCATAGCAATGGGACTTAAAGCTCACATGAAAAGACCGCTTGGAACTATTTCGATGTGCATTGGTATGGTAATTGTCTGCTCCGTTTGTTAGCCTCTCATCTGTGAAAATGTCAAGGCTAATCTGTCTGATTTCTAAGGAAGGGAGTGATGATGAACAACGAAACGTGCTGTGTTTTCCTGTAAGTCTAAAACAAGGGACGGAACAGGATCCCCTGGTTATCAGATTCCATCCACAACGCCAGCTTTTAGCATCTCTCTATCCGGTTTCTCACTCACGCTCTCTCTCTCTCTCTCTCTCTCTCTCTCTCTCTCTCTCTCTCTCTCTCTCTCTCTCTCTCTTCATCCCCTCTCAGTCTGCTGCGTGTGCAGTGAATCAGACTTTAAGAGCCATAGCACTGATGCGCTCTATCAAAATCTTATTATCAGCCTGCACACACTTTACACTGTGGATGACTATATTCAGCTGCACATAATGCATCTGTGCTGGGGTCATCTACATGGACACTCTCGTTAAGAGAGACAGGTAGCATTTACAACCAGGCTCACACAAATATCCAGCCCTACGGTACAGTATGTTGCTGCGTTAAAAGTCAAAGGAGGGTGGCTGGATCACAAACGAAAATCTCCTCAGCGTAGCGGAAGGAGTTTTTTTTAAATGGCTGAAGTGACCACACAACCCGTGATTGGTGCTGCCCGTACCGCTCTTGATTATAATACCCAATAAAGCAGCCAGAGGATGAGCGAGCACAAAGCCAAGGTTAATGTGGAGATGGAGGGTGGCGATACGCACACTCACACTCGGCGAAAGGGACCCTGATGACTTTTCATTTCCAATGTTCATCTTGTTATCTGTAATTGTTAAGGGATGATATGAAAGAGTCAGAGGCGCTGACTAATAACCATTTGTGTGGCAGCCCCGCAAATTGATGCTTATGGTCCACCACAGACGAGCGGAGGTCGAGGGAGAGAGGCTGTGGGTGGGAGGAGAGGTAAAATGCAACACAATTAGGGAAATGGTCATTACATAATGCAATTCCGTTGCATTGACAAATCATGTGGTTTTTACCAGGCAAAGGTATTTGCAATGAAGATAGTAGACTGCAGGGCCCTGAATACAGGCACGCTTAGTGCACACAATAATGATGTGTTATTATTATTAGTGGAAGGGAACAAAAGACACGTCATGAAAAGAATATTGATTTAAGAATTGGCGCTGCTGAAATCCCAGAATTCAAAGGCTCTGTCACGACTCCCGCCGAAGTTGGCTCCCCTGCCTGTTCGGGCGGCGCTCGGCGGTCGTCGTCACCGGGCCTACTAGCCGCCACCGATCCCTTTTCCCTTTTCTGTTAGTTTAGTCTTGTGAGTTGCACCTGTTCCTATTTGTGTTTTCTTGATTTGCTCACCTATTTAGGCTTGTGAAGCCCGACCTTGTTTGTGCGGGATTATTTTGTGTTCACGTTTTGAATCGGAGGTGTTATTGTGCTCCGGACCGTGTTACCCTGTGTTTTGGGTTGGTCAGAGTTTTCCGCCCTGTGTTTTGGGCTGGTCAGTGTTGTCCGCCATGTGTTTTGGGTTGGTCAGTGTTTTCCGCCCTGTGTTTTGGGCTGGTCAGTGTTTTCCGCCCTGTGTTTTGGGCTGGTCAGTGTTTTCCGCCCTGTGTTTTGGGCTGGTCAGTGTTTTCCGCCCTGTGTTTTGGGTTGGTCAGTGTTTTCCGCCCTGTGTTTTGGGCTGGTCAGTGTTTTCCGCCCTGTGTTTTGGGTTGGTCAGTGTTTTCCGCCCTGTGTTTTGGGTTGGTCAGTGTTTTCCGCCCTGTGTTTTGGGCTGGTCAGTGTTTTCCGCCCTGTGTTTTGGGTTGGTCAGTGTTTTCCGCCCTGTGTTTTGGGTTGGTCAGTGTTTTCCGCCCTGTGTTTTGGGTTGGTCAGTGTTTTCCGCCCTGTGTTTTGGGCTGGTCAGTGTTTTCCGCCCTGTGTTTTGGGTTGGTCAGTGTTTTCCGCCCTGTGTTTTGGGAATGACCCTTTTGTGCCGGAATAAAGTGCATTTTCCCGTGAACCCTCTGCTCTCTGCACCTGATTTCTACCTTCCACTCCTAGTCATCCCTGACAGGCTCTTCCATTAATATCATTATTGCCAATGCTCTACTCCTTTACTCAGACCTAATGCGGTTAACATACATCTCTTGTGAATTCGCCAGTGTAATCATTGTTCATTATTAACAGGTTTGATTACTTTAATGTTGAGTTAGCATTTAGATAGTGCTATAACACTATACTTGCTACTACTGAGCCTGATCCACCATCCTCTCTCCTCCAGTAATGCATAGTATCCATAGCTGGTCTCAGAGCTGGTCTCAGCTGCTGCTGTCTCCACCAGTGGAGGAAGTGTGGGGGAAAGGTCAGTCTAACTGAGGAAGTGGAGAACAGACAGATTCTAAAGGTCTGTGGCATTGTCAGGGTGTCTGGGAAGGAAAAATAAGAACAGTGGATGTGGTTGACACATACTGTATGTTTGTTCATTCGGGATTAGTTTGACAGCTGTGATGTCATAGCATAACACTGGCGACTATGGTGGGCTTTCTGGAATTAGAAATCACATTTGCAGTCACAAATATTTTGACTTGGGGATCCATGTTAGATTTCTCCCAGGTCTCTGTGGGGAAGAAAGCTGTGATCACTGAGGGAAGCCTGGAGATATAATATAGAACATGGTTTTGCAGCTGCAAACACAAATTAGATGTGGATAAAAATAGATACATAGAGAGGGAGGAGATGGTTGTGGTCCCAGAAGATATCAAATGTGTGTGTGTGTGTGTGTGTGTGTGTGTGTGTGTGTGTGTGTGTGTGTGTGTGTGTGTGTGTGTGTGTGTGTGTGTGTGTGTGTGTGTGTGTGTGTGTGTGTGTGTGTGTGTGTGTGTGTGTGTGTGTGTGTGTGTTTGGTTTTGGTTTACTATCCATACACTCTTCTCCCTGTATCCTAGTTAAACCACACATCCATACACTCTTCTCCCTTTCTCCTAGTTAAACCACACATCCATACACTCTTCTCCCTTTCTCCTAGTTAAACCACACATCCATACACTCTTCTCCCTTTCTCCTAGTTAAACCACACATCCATACACTCTTCTCCCTTTCTCCTAGTTAAAACACACATCCATACACTCTTCTCCCCTCTCCAAGCTAACCCACACTTCCATACACTCTTCTCCCTTTTCCTAGTTAAACCACACATCCACACACAACTCATCTCCTTCTAACACAACCCAGAAGCTGCCTTCTCCTCTGCCCTGTGCTTTCTCTTCCTGGAAACAACAAGGTGACAGGAGGATGTCCTCCTACCTCCTCTGTGGGCGGTGCTGCTGCTGTGACAAACAGCAGCATGACAGGCCATGTGACATGGTGGACAAGTAGCTGATGGGCACTCCACGGTAGGCTATAAACCCTGTCAATCTCCCAGCGTCAGCCACCTCCAGTCTCCTGCTCCACACAGGCAGCCTGGCCATTAACATTTCACAAAGTGCACCAAGCCACATTGATTATGAGCTCCCACAGCTGGTTAGCCAGATAATCCCAGATCCCTCCTGGCAACACGCTCCATTCTCCACACCTTTATTAATGGTCTATTTTTACATTGCGCCGTGTAGCCAGTGGGGGGCAGTATGGGGGAGGTAGGGATGAGACAAAGGAGGTCTCCAGGGTGTCTGGAAAGGTCAGGGGAGGTAAAAAGTCCTGCAGTCCCACCGGGGCCTTGAGCCCGGCCTTCCTACTGACTGGCTCCCACTCAAGGCCCCCTCTTTACATGGAGCGAGGACAGGAGAGTAGAGGAGAGGAGAGAAAAAAGTGTTTTCTTATATCTCCCCTACTGATAGTTGGTATTTAAGGAGAAGAGCTTTCTGAGATTGCTTTCTAGCTCTGCATATGGATGTGGTGTTAAGAGTGCTTACTGACATGCGGAGGGGTATCTGGGGAGGACTGCATGATGCAAAGAGAGCCTCTCCAATTAGAGGCTCCTCCACATCACCGACACCTGGTGGCCTGGTCCATTCGCCATGTCAAACGCTCCTTCATCCCTCTCTCCTCTCCTCAGCCGCTGCCGCTACGCACACCCACCTCCACCGACTCACTCCCCTCCGTCCAATCACCTTTGTGCAGATTCAACCCATGCCGCTGAAAGCAAGGGGGACATTAGTTTCCCTATTTTTCTCTCTCCATAATAAATAAAGGCGCCACTCTGTGTTGTTTTTCTCCTGCAAATTGACGCCTGTCTCGTCAAATGTTGTGAGAAAGAAAACACAGTTCTTTTCAAGCTGTAGGCAGTGTTCATATGTGTCTGTGTTTCATGTGTTTCCATGTGGGACAATACAGCCTATCTGTCAGCTTCTTGTTGTACTTCTGTTTTCTTTGACACAATGAGTAATACACATCAAATGAAGCACTCTGCTCATCGTGTCATTATTCTGTTTGTCACGTACCCATCGAAATGTGCTATTTTCTTCTCGTGCCGGGTCCTGTGTATTCCATTCTCTATGGAATTGGGCCCTTTAATGAATTATAATGTTTTAAAGTAGTGCTCTGAAATGACCTCTGCGATGTTAAATTGAATATCGGTGGCTACATGAAACAAAGGAAAATGTTGACAAAGTTGTCAACAACATTACTGAAAAAGTAACTTGTACGGATGGAGGGTGGATTTTCCACCTTCATTTAGAACGGATGATAAATGATGACATTGTCTTGACTGGATGCCAGAATGAGGGCAAGAATGTCTCATCCAGGCCAGATTAATGGAGGCCTCGGTATTATCAGCCTGAGGTGAAATATTGTTGAGTCTTTGTCCATCATTAAACATTAATAATGGACAGAGTGCTTGGCTGGTCTAGTCTGTATCCGGGGAGGCGGGGGGGCTGCGTGTACTGGGGAGGTGAGGACAGAACGTCATGACCCCCCTGACATCCTCCTGTGCCACCTAAAGACTGTACAAAGCAGGGTGTTGTATTATTTTCCCTTTCCCAGCATGCAATGTGGTTTAAACCCTGCACGGTCAAGGTTCACTAGTGTTTCAATAATGTCCTCCCACTGGCCAAACAACACAGGGTGTGAGTCGCATATGGAGATATGTATAATTTTCCTATTTCCAGCATTCAGCCTGGTTAAGTGGACGTGGCTGCTATAGACTTTAGCCTGCTGTGGTTTTCCTGTCATTTAGATGCCATTTTCTTTCTTTCTCTCCTCATCTCTCCCTCCCACTATCTCTCTGGGGCCCTCTGACAGCTGTAAAGGCTTGTATCAAGGTGTTGACCTCCACGGCTCCACCGCCCCCCCTGCCTCCCTCTCCACTTGCTGAAGCCTCCCGCCAGCTCTCGCTCTCAGACACGGCTATCTGGAGCTGATCCTCAGCAGCAGATAACAATGTCTTTTATCTATGGGTTACCAGCACAAAGGGACCTCTGCATTGATCAAATGCCAACCAGCTGATGAGTCCTCAACAGACTGCTTTTACGCAGGCTGCGTCACCGCCTGGGGAGAGGGTGTTAAACGTGTACGGAAAACACAACGCTTCAACTCAAAGGTGTCACAACTCTTAAAAGACCTGCAACAACTGTTCTGGAGCATTAATGAAGGAAGATCGTTTGCCAGCTTTAGCGGAAAGTACAACTCCACTGCTGTCTTACCCTAGCACAGAGATACAGTGCCTTGCAAAAGTGTTCATATGCCTTGGATTTCTTCACGTTTTATTATGTTACGGAGTGGGATTAAAATAGATTTGATTGTCGTTTTTTGTTAACAATCTACACAACATTTGTATTTTATTTTTTACATTTGTTAAAGATTGATAGGAATTCAACAACTCAAATATAGTTGTTGCGTAAGTATTCACTCCCTTTGTTTAAGCACGCTAAATTAGATCAGGAGTAGCATTTCAGGAGTTGAATTTGGCTTAACAAATCACACAAGTTACATTGACTCACTCTGTTATTAAATAGTAGGGGTTGACATGATTTTCGAATGGCTAGACCTTCACCTGTCCCCCATACATACAACATCTATAAGGCACCTCAGTCTAGAAGCACAAGCATTTGGCTACACTCGCATTAACATCTGCTAACCATGTGTATGTGACAAATAAAAATGTGATTTGATTTGATTTGATTTGAAGTGTTGAATTTCAAACATGTATTTAACTACAAAGACCAGGGAGCTTTTGGAAAGCCTCATAAAGAAGGGAGGTGATTGGTACATGGGTAACAATAACTAATCAGAAATGGAATATCTCTTCAAGCACGGTTAAGTTGATAATTATGCTGTGGATTACATATTAAACCACCCAGACACATCAAAGATACAGTCATCTTTCTGAACTGAACTGCAGGACAGGACTGAAACTTCGCAGAGCTGTTACCATGAGGCCATTGGTGATTTTCAAACAGTTACAGAATTAAATAGCGATGATGGGAGAAAACTGAGGATGGATCAACAACATTGTAGTGACTCCACAGTAATGACCTATATGACAGAGTGAAAAGAAGGGGGGGGACACCGCATAGGAATATCCTTTTTGGCCTAAATGCAAAGACGTTTGGGGAAAATCCATCACAACACATCACTGAGTAACTGCCTCCTTATTTTCAAGCACGGTGGTGGCTGCATCATGGTATGGGTTTGCTTGACATCGGCAAAGACTGAGGAGTTTTTCAGGATAAAAAAATAAACAGGATGGAGCTAAGTATAGGACAAAATTCTAGAGGAAAACCTGCATCATTCTGCTTTACAACAGACACTGGGAGAGGAATTCACCTTTCAGCAGGACAAAAACCTACAACACAAAGCCAAATCTACACCGGAATTGCTTACCAAGAAGAGAGTGAATATTCCTGAGTGGCCAAGTTAAAGTTTTGACTTAAATCTTGCAAGAGTTGAAATGGTTGTCAGGCCGTGATCCCCCAACATCTTGACAGAGCGTGAAGAATTATGAAAAGAGTAATGGGCTAATGTTGCACAATCCAGGTGTGGTAAGCTCTTAGAGACTCGCACAAGAAGAATCACAGCTGTAATCGATGCCAGAGGTGTTTCTAACATGTATTGACTCAGGGAGCTGAATACTTAAGCAACAACTACACATTTTGTCTTCCACTTTGACGATACAGAGTATTTTGTGTAGATGGTAGACATTTTTTTTTTAAATTGAATACATTTGAATCTGACTTTGTAACACAATAAAATGGGAAGAAATCCAAGGGGTATGAATACTTTAAATCATCACTGTCTGAACCACTGTAGTCTGTCAGTCCTGCTGTTGTTGTCAGATTTAGGTGTTGGGGAAGCCCAATTGAGCACACAGTTAATGGAAACGGCATATAGCGAGATAATGCCATCAATTCCACTCCGGGTCCCATCAATTCAGCCATTACGACCTGCACTAGTCTCGTCCGTCTTTGATGTACTGCCATGCTTACGTGTGCATAACCACACGGGAATAAAATGTCTCCCTCTCTCTTCAGATGCTGTCAGAGGAGCGTGTGCATGACGGTGAGGATATGTACAGTATGCATGTATGAGTTCATATGTGCACATCTCCGTCTATGTTAACACGCCGTCTGGAAGTCATCTCTTGCGACTAGATGTCCTTGGCATGAATTAAAGCTTAGCTATAAATCGGGAACCTGCGGCAACCGAGGGATAGGCGATGAATGAGAATCGTCCCTTGTGGTCTGAACAGTCTAAATCAACATTCACCTTCCCCTAGTATCTGCCCTCTCTCAGTGACTTGTGCCTCTTTGTGTTCCAGGCTGACCTTCTCGAGGAGAAGGCATAAATAACATATGGGGAAGGATGCACTGACCACCAAAGCTCTTGGGGATTCAATGATCAAGGATGCTGCCGGAATAGCAAGCACTTCCATCTCCCAGAGCACAAGTGGCTCTTTGGACTTTATAAAAAGCTCAATGGTGCTTTGGTTTTTGTTCCATGGAGAGAGAGCACAGACACGTTAACATTCCACCCACTTATAATGCCTGTATTGAGATCTCTGATTAAAAATGGTGTCATTTTGTACCTGCCTAATACTGTGGGTAATGGTTTGCCGTAGAAATACGTTGTGGAGCATGATATCATCTGTGATTATACTTATCTATGAATTGAGTTGCTATTCTCATCCCCTTGTGAAAATGTCACAAATGACAGTGGAGTTCTCACAGTGGGCTCCTCGTACAGACACGCGTCACTTTTGAGGCAGTTTCTCTTTCTCTCGTCCCGTTGGAGGCAGCAGGAAGAATTGACACAACAAAGTAACTCTTTTGGTTCTTTACCATTGATTTAGTTGAATAACTAATCTATATCTCCTGCTGATTTCAAGCTCTATTTAGCTGTATTTGGGTGTTTGCCTTGCAATCATTCCACAACAGCATGCAAGGAACTTGTGTAATTAAGCTCCACCATCCTCTGTGAATCCCATCCAGGGAGTGGGACTTTAATTCTCCACTAATTGAGGCCATCGCAAGGGACAGACAAGGTATCAATGGCTCCTTGAGGGTTGGTGGACTGCTGAGAAGGAAGATTACAGTGGGTAACTGGTTCTCCACAGCGGAGTCAGACACGCCTACTCACCACCAACCCCCTCCCACCTCCCCCCAAGGTGCTCATATAGGAAAACCCGAGCCTCCCCAAAACAAACCGTGCATATTGGCTTGCGAGAAAGTTAATGATTGTTTATTCTTTGTTATTCTGAGAAGTAGGGGAGCAGGTGGGCTGATTGATTGGCTTAATTTATGCTGATATCTATTGTAATTTTTACTGTTGTTGACAGCTGTTCAGCTCCAGTGAGATGGTAGACCATAGGGAGCTAGAGGCACCCGCTGATGCTATGTCTAATAAGCGGATCCATTTGTAAATATGGTTTATTTATTCAGGAGTTATGAGAGGTGTGTATGCTTTATGTGCTTTGCGTTTTGCCGAGCAAAAGGGGCTAAGCTAAAGCATGCAGCCCCATCAGAATTGTTTCCTTAGTTTTCGGTGACAGTTGTTTTTGTGTGTAATAACGTCGGCAAATAGCGTTGCTGCAATACCTCGTTGCTTTCATGCTCACTTTACCAGAGGTGATGTGAAAAGAATTGACTGTGAGGAGCGCCTGTCGCAGGACGCCGTCACGGACGCCGTCTCCCACTTTCCCCATTTCGGTGACAAATCTGACAGCTCTGATGCCGCAGAGATTCAGGTAATGGTTTGCTGCTGCTGTCTTAGGGAGTTGTCTTGAGTTATACCTGCCTATCACACGTCTGCATGAGGGATCTTCAGAGACGCAGAGAGTCACAGGCTGCTCATAAAAATAGCTCCTGTTCTGTTCCAAGTGTTGTAAAGCATCTCCTGTCAATGGTTTAGGGTTTAGTTTAGATGCTGCCTAAGCCACATCAAGCAGGTTCCACATTGTTCTATACTTAGAAGAATGGCTTGTCAGAAGTCATTGTTTTCCAATGGAGGGGTGCAAAGCTTAATCAATAGTGCAATATATCAACCTAAAAGATATGTACAGTTGGTTTTTATTTTATTTATTTTATTTTACCTTTATTTAACTAGGCAAGTCAGTTAAGAACAAATTCTTCTTTTCAATGACGGCCTAGGAACAGTGGGTTAACTGCCTGTTCAGGGGCAGAACAACCTTGTCAGCTCGGGGATTCGAACTTGCAACCTTTCGGTTACTTGTCCAACGCTCTAACCACTAGGCTAACCTGCCGCCCCATGGTTCATGCACCACATACAGTAGGGCATGTGGTTTTGCCAGCTTTACAGTTCTCTTTGAAACAGCGTTTGCCTAGGAAGCCAAGACATTTTGCTTGCTTGTTTGAAGCTATGCGAGACCCTTTATGATTTATTGAGGTTTCTAACCTTGGCCAATTACATTCTCTCCTTGTTTTGCTATGACGCCGGAGAGCACATTGGCCCTGCAAAACAACACTTTGTGTGATTCTTGTCTTGCGTGCTAATGTTTCCCCTTAGCGGGCATGGTAGTGCTCCATTTACCTATTAGATCACTGGCACACCGAAACGAAGCCCGTTTTACCCTTATTCATCGGGGGTAACACTTGGCGCAAGAATGCTCTTATGCTCTTAAAACCAGTGTTTTAGGAATTTATATCAAATGGAATCACACAAAAACATTCCATACAGATGATTGTCAGAAGAGGCCAGACATTAATGGGGCATAAAGTACAGTAGTATGCATAGGTTGTTATTATCAAATGGATATTATACCTAACACGAGGTGGCATGTTATCCATGAAAATTCTGATCCACAGTAAGCCTATCAGAGATAACATGCCGTTGGTGAAATCTTTGATATTTTGACAGCTGATTTAATGTCTGTAATAAAAACCAGAACCTGTGATTTGTTTCTCAAATATTTATAGCTTATCTCTGGTTGACTTATTTATCATTTGTTCAGACAATACAGGTCACCCTGTGCGAAGGAAATGGTCTACTGAGAAGAGGAGGTGGTGGACTCTGTCGGGAATGTGTTTTTTGGTGAGCATTGTCCTCTGGTGGACGGAAAAGTAATAGACATATTTGATAATGGAGGGCCTCCACCCGAACGCAGTCAGTGTCATTGTCCCCACAGTTTCTCTTTATCCTCACACAGGAAATGTACATTACTGTACAGTCAGATTCAACGTTAATGATGTATCCAGTGCTTAATCATAAATGGTTGCCCTAACACGTGTGTGCCCACAAAATGACGCATGGTTGGCAGTACTGTAGGTGACCCCAGCGTTTGTATTACTATGTAAAATAAATGTATGTCCTCCAAAGCCATGCATCTCTAGGGATGGGGGTGGGGGTGGGGGGGGGGGCTGTCTTACAAGTCGGGTACACATCAGCACTTTGAAATACAACAGTGGAAATGGATCCGCTCACAGCATTACATTGATTAATTCAAAGGTGTCAAAAGGAAGGTCTTCCGAATGTACATTACGACAATTTAAGAGTCATGAAATTCTGCAGTGTGGCCTTGGAGCAGGAGAGGGAAGGCAATGCCAGAGAGAGAGAAAACGAGTGAAGGAGAGAGAGGGAGTGTGAGAGAGAGGGAGTGTGAGAGAGAGAGAGAGAAAACGAGTGAAGGAGAGAGAGGGAGTGTGAGAGAGGGAGTGTGAGAGAGAGAGAGAGAGAGAGAGAGAGAGAGAGAGAGAGAGAGAGAGAGAGAGAGAGAGAGAGAGAGAGAGAGAGAGAGAGACCAAATCCTTTGCTTCTACTTTGCTGCCGTTTCCTCTGCTCAAGGTCAGAGAGTGCTCTGCTCTGCTCGGCTCGGTGGCCGCAGCTGGTGTCTACGGGGATGTGGATTGTAATCAATTCTAACATTTCAAGGGGAAAATGATGAGAACGAGTCGCTCAAAGGAAGATAGATGAGAGAGGGCCGCCACAAACATACAGATCCATAATATGCATAGCCCAAAGGACAAAACACAACAAATAACCATTTTAATCGATGAGCTTGAATGGGATTGGAGTGGAAAGAAAATGACAGTACTCCGAGGAACATGCAGCGGGTGGACAAACAGAAAGAAGGCATAGACACATCTGGCTTTCATGTTGATATCAAATGTCTGTTAGAAATCAAATATAACTGATCTAGAGAAGGATTCACTACAAATCCAGATAATTATTTATTACATTTACATCATTTTTTTTTGTGTCATTTAGCAGAAGCTCTTATCCAGAGCCACTTAGTTACAGTTACAGTAGTCGTTGATGCTGTTAGGACACTCTATTGCATAGTCGCTGTTCAGGATAGCAATGCACATTCAGCCTTGAGTTTGTAAATCTACTATAGGCAACGGCTTGGTAAATTGGCCTATGAAGAAATGATTGTTTCAACCTTGTGCTCAGATGTTCATTGTGATATCATAGAGTATGCTCGTCATCCAAAGTCATACACAGGCAAGGCCACAAATGTGTCATGTAACATGCTCCTATTGGGTTTTGTAACCATGGCCATAGAACCAATTGAATTGAGACCACGCCATAAATCACAAACCAAGTCACATTGACACATTAACCTTATTACCTCATGTCATCTCGCTATGACAACCGGCTTTATAGAGGTATACACTCCATGTGGACAGATCGCCTCTTGGATCCACTCCAATCTGCCAGTCCTGACTGACTACCACTACATGGGGTGGCTCTATGGTTTCCGCTGCTCTCTCATAGCCCTGTCTTTCTGTGCTCAATGCAGAGAGACACTCTAATACCACTGGATCCCCCTATGAGGGCAGTGAAGCATAGGTGTCACTCCACAAAACCGGGTAGCGTTTCAGACAGGGGGGTTAATGCTGCGAGTCAACCGCTACAAAGTTGTGAAGGTTCAGTAGTCAGGGCTCAGGGCTCAGGTCTGGATTTGGCGGGTACTAGGGAGGGTGGGGGGGAAAGGCTAGAGGAGTGTTGAGGGGGGGGGGGGAGTGGGGGTCTGTGCTGGCTTCTGATTCGGTCGATGTGATGGCGGCATAAAGGCGGGTGAGAAGCTGTCAGTTCCTTTGAGACGATAATCCGAGAAATCTTTGCCAGTGACAAATGGGGCGATGGAACCTGCCATCTTGAAATTACAGAAAAAAATGGGCAACTTCACCTGACAGCAACAAATGAGGCGTGTGCCTGGGCCCCTGCACAATCACACAGATCTAAACCCATCTGATGCCCTAATCCCCCTGAAATAACCCCACTGGGAATATCAGACAATATCCACACACCCTGTCTGAGAATGTGTGTATAAGAGAAGAACGTGTGTGTGTGTGTGTGTGTGTGTGTGTGTGTGTGTGTGTGTGTGTGTGTGTGTGTGTGTGTGTGTGTGTGTGTGTGTGTGTGTGTGTGTGTGTGTGTGTGTGTGTGTGTGTGTGTGTGTGTGTGTGTGTGTGTGTGTGTGTGTGTGTGTGTGTGTGTGTGTGTGTGTGCGCGTGCGTACATGTGCACACACAAGTACGTGCTCAGTGAACTCTGTCAGACATTGTAGATGGGAGAGGTGGCATTGAAATATGACAGTTCTCACTTCAATTGAAGTCTGCCCGTAGCCTGGGCGCTGGGAGACACAGAGAGATCACTCTCGCACAGAAGAGGAGACGCTTACGGACAGCGCTCTGTTGAAATGTGATTAGAGTGACTGTCAGAAGTACGCAGCTCTCCAAAGCTTCACCTCACAGGGAGCTCAGAGGTGACTGCCTGAGTGAGGCTGAAGGATCGTGGAGTGTGGGGGTTACCACCAAGTTACCACTTAGCCGGAGTTGGTCAGATGGCAACTTGTGCTCCACTGCCTTGAGAAACACCCACGACAACTAACTCAATGCTCAATATGAAAGTAAGAAAAAGACTGTCGTCTTTCAGGGTCTTTTCAGACCCATTTGGATGCTGACAGAGTATATAAAGAGATACAGTACCGTGTTCTTTGGAATGAATCATCTCTACGGTGTATTTCTAAATACATTAACTGAAGTACACAATGAGGAGAAGTAACCAAAGGGTGCACTCTAATGCTGTGATAGGTTCTATATGTGAGTGGTGTTGTGAGTGTTTGGGGAGGATGGAGTTGACAGAGAGCGGGCTGGTGATCATGGATGAAACAGAGGGGCCTGTTATGCACAGGGCCATGACAAGGCATATACATCCTCCCCTAGAACTGAGGGAAGAATATAGCCGAAAAACCTCCAACTCCATCACTACCCCTGAAAATGTACAAAATGGTTGCACTGATCCGCTAGGTGTTTATAATTCACCCTGTCCTGCCTGCCTCTCAGTAGGGTAGTAAAGCGTGCAGTGGAAATGATGGGGGGATTCCTGCCGTCATGAGAGAAACGTGTTGATTATACCCAATCATCCCTCCCGCTGAGTGTGACACAAAAGCATCAGGAGCATCGGAGAGGTCGGGGGAATAAATCTTGTCATAGTTTTATTATAAAACATTGAGGAAAAAGTACGAAATATCACGCTGATCATGCTCTATATCACAAGCAGCTCCCCTCTCAACCAAATGTGTTCAGTTTCTCAGATCCAACGAAACGGTAATAAATGACACTTTTCCTGTTTTTGCAGGGGAAAAGACAATAGAGCATACAACAACTGTACAGGACATGGAAAATAACAAGAACACGTGTAGAATTATGCAGCGCCGATGAAAAACGCACGTAAAATCAACTATCCTCCTTACAGTCCAACATGACATGTGAACGTCTATTTTGGAGAGCATTCGTTCAACACCATTACAACCAGGGATAATTCACACAGACACTTCACAGGGAACGGAGGCTAATTGAGTGGTTTTATAATACAGAGTGCCATTCCTGGTGGAAACCAGTTCATAAACGTGACCGTGGAAGTATGACAGGAAAAGCAGAGGGAACAGTCAAGAGTCCATCTTTGACCCTTTTATGAGTGTAGGTTGCAGGGATGCTGTTGAGGCCTGGTGAAGACAGAGGAGGAAGCTGTGGTATTGGAAGGAACGGTAACCTCCCGTGATAATGACAGTGTTAGCTGTGAGCAGGTCAGGACCAGAGACAGAGAGAGCCCTGGCCAGCACTGCCACCGCTCAGGAATGTACGTCACAATCATATCAGTCTTGCTCTTTGCTTCCCTCTACAACCCAAGCCACTGATGGAGAGCAGGCTGAGGAGGAAAAACAACTCCCTGGTCATGAGTGCCCCTGACCAGACCAGACCTCTCTCCCTCTGTATGGGGCCATCCCTCTCTGGGGAGCATGTGGAGACGTAGGATCTTTGTGATCGACAGCAAACAACATCCTATACACCAGCCACGCTCTTCCTGTTTCTCTCGCTGCTGGCTGGAAGTAAGTGGCCTTTGCCGTCTGTACGATTGGCTATCCCATTGCCTTCCACAGGGCCACGAGTGCAAATGGGATTTACCATAACGTAGCTGCGATCTACAGTATTCCATAGCACTAACTGATGCTAAAAATGAAGGTGGGGGTCACGAGAGAGGGAGCGGGGGAGTGGAGGGATGCTGACATTTTCTCAAACAAACCAAACAGAGCTGGTCTGGATGGTGAGAGCAGGGGCAGAGTAAACAGAGCTGGTCTGGATGGTGAGAGCAGGGGCAGAGTAAACAGAGCTGGTCTGGATGGTGAGAGCAGGGGCAGAGTAAACAGAGCTGGTCTGGATGGTGAGAACAGGGGCAGCTGGTCTGGATGGTGAGAGCAGGGGCAGAGTAAACAGAGCTGGTCTGGATGGTGAGAGCAGGGGCAGAGTAAACAGAGCTGGTCTGGATGGTGAGAGCAGGGGCAGAGTAAACAGAGCTGGTCTGGATGGTGAGAGCAGGGGCAGAGTAAACAGAGCTGGTCTGGATGGTGAGAGCAGGGGCAGAGTAAACAGAGGGAGGTATGCAGCAGTCCTTTTCAGAGGCATTTGTTGGTCTGCTCTGCTCCCCCCTAAAGCCTGTCTGCTCCCACCACGCCAGGCTCTGTGACTAATTAGCATTCTGAAAAAGTATGTCGAGAGAAAGTCGACAACCTCAACCCTGGCTACCCCCCTCCTCCCACCCAACTATTCCGCCAATCTCGCCCACCACTTCTCTCCACATCTCCCACCTGGCCAGGCAGAGGAAATAAAGCATCTTCTCTGACCCGGCCCCATCCACAGCTCCCTTTACTAGCCTGCAGACATTGATTTTCATTAATGAGTGGTGGAAGTCTGGGGGATTCTCTGTGGCTCTACCCAGCGCTAGTTAATGATTTGGCATCATATCTACCCGGTGTGAAGGGACCTAGGTTCAGTGCTGCTGGCCCAATATACAGAGGATGTTTACTTATCATTATGATGGATGGGGGAAAGAACCTACGGTATCCCGGCAGCTGTCAGCTTTGCACCAATATTTTCACAAGACACTTGGAGGATACATTACAATATGGGTAAGCAAACGTTACTTTCTCATACACAAATGGGCATGTATTCACGACATGAAGATGTCTGGAATGTACACATGTACTGTAAATGCTGCATCTCGTTACACAGTAAAGCACCAATTATGAACCATGACAGATAAGAGGGACCAGGCCTGACAAGTGCATGTGAGAGTTGTGATCAAGTTTGAAAGTTGTACATGTACAATGTACAGTCGAACGATTGAATCTGCGGAGCTTTCGCGGTAGGCATACCTCTACATGTAAAAAAGAGCTGGAACCATGGTGCACATGCAGCACACAAAGCCCATGGTGCACCTGACAAATGCTAAGTAACATGTGGGCCATAATAACTTAAAATGTCATCGGAAACCAGACGCCTTTAAATATATATATAAAAAAAAACATCAGTGAGCTAAAAATGCAGATGCTCTTAGAGCTCGTTTGATGTTGACAACGTCTGGGCGTACAACACATGCATTTACACAGAGAGTGTCCTGCAATCATTCGTTGCACTGTATTTCCAGTTATGAGAAGACGCTGCTTTAGCATGAATGTCTCTGCCCGCATTGCCATCGTCAGCACGTGTCCACAAACATGGAGGTGATTCTCTTTTATTTCGCTAATCACTGTTAGTCAAGTACTCCAGGAACAAAGACTGCGCCTCAGTTCTCTTATGCATTATGGCCCAAAATGTATTTTTGAACCACAGTGTCCTTTAGAGTTGTAGAGCATATTATGCCATTTCCCTCCAATTTGCAGCTAGAGGCTCATGGGAATAAGGTGTCCTCCAATCTTATAGCTTTTTTGCCATTGCAGGACTTGCAGCACTGCTGTCCGTAGAACTTGTGATTGCACACACTGTGCTGAGGAACCAGGTGACACCAGCTGAAGAAGTCGACACAAGACTGCTCGCCTGATGGAGAGAGGATCAGGAGGATAGTGTTAATAGACGCGAGACCAACAGAAATGTCAGACAGAACTTTACAATTGTTCCTACGAGTGGCTGAATTAGTTCACCTTTGAACGTTGGCGCAGGAGCAGGAATGTGGGCAAGAAGAGCAGGACAGAAGTGTGTGTTGCAGGCCCGGGATGTTATGGGTCTCTGGTGGTTCAGGCATCCAGCTGCAGGACGTCCCTGTCTCAGACACTGGATAGAACGGGACTGTACCCCTCCCCCACAGGATACAGAACACTGAGAGAGAGAGCGAGAGAGAGAGAGAGAGAGAGAGAGAGAGAGAGAGAGAGAGCGAGAGAGAGGTGTGTTAAGGATTGCGCATAGAATAGATTACGAAGGCATACACCATGTCCTATACCTCCAAGCTATGTCTAGGGAGAGGAGAGAGAGAGAGAGAGAGCCTACGTGCATACAGACATCACAGGCCCGCTGATCAAGGGGAAGTCAGATGTCAGACTGTAAGAGGTTGCCTTGGTAGATACTACATACATATACATGAATATCACCCCCTTTGGGCCTAACAGCAGAGCGAGAGAGAGCGAGAGGATGCTTCACTAAATCCATATCCATTCAACATGAATCCCCATCATGTCTGGGAGAACAGGCAGGGTGGATGGAGAGTGGATATGCGTACCTGCTGCCAAGGAGAAGAGTACCAGCCCAGGACCACTGCACTGGCTGTCCTTCCTGGGGCGACAAGTCGAGGCTCTGGGCACGGCCCCCTGCTGCAGGTCTGCTGGAGATCCCCAGAAGGTTTGGGAAGGTTCCTGCACCTTCTCATAGGGAAGTCTGTGTAGTCCCCCTGTGAATCCCTCTCCCCACAACGTAGCTCTCTCCTTCTGACACCTGGGCCACAGGATGTGGAGCACTGCGGAGAGAACGACCAGAGGGGGCACCATTAGCAAAAAAGAGAGAAGAGAGAATAAGACGACGTGAGAACCCTCAGAGAGAAATACAGCTGGTCCCCCAGTGGAGCGAACAAGACAAGGTCACCCCGCATCGCCATAGCAACGGTGCTCAACTTACAAAGTGAATGTCTGAATGTCTGTAAAGTTTACATTTGGCATTGAGGCTATTTGCTTTGTTCCGACGAGGGGACACAGCATCAGCACTCTGGATGTGTATGTTTGTCGCAAATGCATTTCTGTCTAGACATTTTCAATGCATGTATTGGGTTCTTTGTGTGTCGGCGTGTACAAGGTTATACAAAAGTATGTGTTTGTACAGCATGTGCGTCTGTCTGTCTGTCTGTCTGTCTCCGTGAGTCACTACCTCGCCCCAGGGTGTTGTGAACCACTGCAGCCGGTCATTCTTGGGGCAGCGGCGCAGAACGCAGGTCTCTTGGGCCTTGGGTTTGAGGTGTGGCTTACACATACTGTCCGGCACCACCACGGCCTTTGCTCCGGGGTCAGTGCTCCTGCAGAACACGCCGCGCTTCCTCATCCCACGCCCACACGACTTGGAACACTGAGAGGAGAGCAGAGGAACAGAGGGTCTGGTAAACTCAGCCTGAACTCATACTGGGAGGCAAGCTCAGAATGAGTTGTGTCTGAGCCCTGTGAAGGATGGAGTCAAACAAGGGAGGTAGTCAGTGCACGGTGCAGTGCACTGTCTACAGTCCGAATGACCTGTGTCTAAATCGCTACAAAGAGACACACACTCATCTTGAGATGGCCCGAGAACTCTGAAAAACAGTGGAACATAACAGCGTAGTTCAGGTATGTTCAAGGTATTGCATAAGGGAATGTCATTTAATTTGTACCATATACTGTGCACTGCTTGATAAAAAAAAATAACATACACATCAGACAATGCAGTGAAGAGAAAACGTCCCTCCGGGTATCTGCGGTATCACTGACAGACAGGCGTTTACAGAAACAGCAGGTGGAGATCCCAGTCACCACTGGCTCAGACGGAGAACACTGTCGCTGATCATGACGAGGTATCATAGCCTCTATAAATCCGGCCATGTCAGTTTTGCCTAGCCAACTCTAAAACTGAGATAGTTCTGTTATATAGTACTGTTCTCAGGCCAGTGAGTACGCAATTAACCATGTGTCCAGCAGAGGGCGGGGAAGTGTTTTCTCCATGCAATAGGCCACCACAGACATTTGCTTATTAATTGCAGCGTTACCTGACATATCCTATATTATCAAATTAAGACATTTCCTCCAGAAATATTTTTTCAAACCGTAATGGCAGTATATGGGCATGTCGTGCAGTGTGGCCTACCTGTGACCAGACCCCAGAGCTCCACTCAGGTGGGCAAGCGTGGGCGTGGCAAGGCAGCATCTGGGCCGGGGCGATGACGGGGCACAGGGAGTGAGCCACCACCTCCTCTCGCTGGTATGTCACCTTACGCAAGCACTGGATGTGACGTGTCTGTTGGCCGCCCCCACAGGACTGACTGCAGGGCCCCCAGTTCCCTGTCGTCCAGCTGAGGAGAGAAATGGAGAGAGAGACGTGTCAGCCCATGTAGCAAACCAACAAATGCTCCTCGAAAAAGAGTGACTGAATTATGAGAAACAGAATGGTGGTAAACCTCTTAGAGTGACTCATAAACCTGCACGTGATCTCACAGTCACATACACACACACTCTGCAGAATAACTGCTGTACTCAGCACAGTCAGCAGGGAACCTATTCAAACAGATGATTCGGCTGTATACTTTCCGCTCCTAACCTCTGTCATAAGCGTGTCAACCACATGACGCAGATCCCTAATCACAGCAAGGAACCACAGATTTCCTACATTTATTTTGGGTCTAAACACAGCCATCACTCTCTACTCTGTGCCCACAGGAAGGACAGAGACACACGCACACACATACAGGTATATACACATGCACCCACACTCACACAAACATAGTGCACATGTGCTGTAACAGCATCAGTCTATGCACGCAGCACACACACAAGAATCTTCACATAAACATTACATCCCTGGGGGCAGACCTCCCAGCCACCCCGGACCTCTATACCAGGCGGTGTCAGAGGAAGGCCCTAAAAACGGTCAAAGCCTCCTGCCACCCAAGTCATAGACTGTTCTCTCTGCTACCGCACGGCAAACTGTACCGATGCACCAAGTCTGGAACCAACAGGACCCTGAACAGCTTCTAACCCCCAAGACATAAGACTGATAAATCGCTAGCCAAATGATCTGCATTGACAATTTCTGCACTGACTTCTTTTTTTTTATTACTCATCACATACGAAGCTGCCACTGTTTCTTATCTGTCCCTTTATTCCCAGTCGTATGTACATATCTACCTCAATTACCTCGTCCCCCTGCACATCAACTCAATACTGGTACCCCGTGTATATAGCCAAGTCGTTGTTACTAATTGTGTAACTATTGTTACTTTTATCATTACGTGTTTTACTATTCTATTATTTCTCTATTTTTTCATCTCTCTCTGCATTGTTGGGAAGGGCCCGTAAGTAAGTATTTCACTGTGAGTCAACACCTGTTGTTTACGAAGTATTTGATGAATACATTGTGGTTTGATTTGTGTACAACATACTTAAACACTGCAAGGTTTCCTCCATACAGTATAAGGCTAACCTTATACACCCGACTCTCACCTTCAGTTAACCCCTTAGCCCAACTCTCCTCTCCCCTGGCCTGGTCTGGCTGTAGGGAGGGACAGGATGCTACACTCAGTGTCTCCACTAGTTGCGGACTTCTGGTATCTCTGGATCATTCTCAGCCTCCGATGAAAGCAGCCTGCCTCGAAAATAGACTGTGTCTTGGCATTTTGGGGCAAAGGGAGATTTAGCGTAAATGACTGCTCGGACAACCACATGACCAGGGGCAAGGAGGACGGACAGCTGACTCAGTCGAGTTCTGAAGCTCCGGTGCCGACCAGCCACTCCTACTGCCCTTCTGTCAGACCTTTCATTTTCCTTCAAACCCAGCTCTGATAAATAAGAGAGAAGGCTAAACTGCAATTTTGAGGGGAGAAACACGACCCGTCTAGCAAAGCACCGGTTCAGATTTCTATCCTCTTTTTTTCCCACTGCAATATAAATAAAAATATGTGCTTCAATGTTGGCTTAGCTGTCATTTGTATTTCTGGAATCTTTCAATAACTCGCATGTGTCCAGCCATACAATTTAACTTGAAAAATGTAGTGAATATTGAGAAATACTGGATGGCTTTACATTCATGCAGTGGTTACATATTACTGTCATGGTATGGGGTTGCATATCGCTGGCATACGTTGACTTTTCATCAGATGCATAATCTGATCGACAAAATAACTGCACTAACAATCTGCTCAAGTGTAACGTAAGCAGCGAAAGATCTCGCACAGCAACCAAAAGCACCTCAGGTTAGAACTTCAAGCACCATTCTAAACAGCAGTCTCTCTGAGCACCTCCTCCTCCTCCTCCTCCTCCCTGCTCTGGGCCTGCCTGCTGATGTCTCCCCGTTTCTCCCATTGTTTAGTGCACGTGCCACAACTACCCAGGAAGAGCCAGGTAAGTAACTCTACAGCTGCAGCCTGCCTACGGGGATCTTCTTCAGAGCATTAAATAAACTATAAACTAAATAAACAATCGAGTCAAATAAATAGAAAGGGAAGCAAAAGGAACATTGAAAGAGACGGACAGAAGAAAGTAGAGAGAGAGAGAGAGTAGAAACGGACGCACCAGGGGAACTGCAAAACTCTTTAAGGCATTAACATTTATCTTTCCGGTGACATCCTGGGCTGGCAGATAAAGTTGGCTCCTAGCAGGCCTCGTGGTGTTTGATCTCACCATGCCCCATACTGCACAGAAGCCAGTGGCCCTTGCAGGCAAGCCTGCATTGTCTGGTTGAGGCTGGGGCCCGAGACCAGTGCTGGAGTTGCTGGATTCCTGGCTGGCTAGACTGATCTGGCCCTGTGGGGATCCAGACTCTCTCTCTATAATAAAACATGGACAGACCTGTCAGAACTGCAGATAGTCGCTGGAAAGAGGCCTCTTTTACGCGCCTCCTTTTCTGTTTTTGATAGCATGCCCGTACAGTTTGGAAGTATTTATAAAAGGTATCCCATAAATCCTGACACTTAATCGGCGGGAAACAGGGTCCACTGATTCAGGAATCTGGTACTGATGGACAGGACTCTGCTCTTGGATTTATGTTGATGATATCATTCACCTGGACGGCACACTTCCTCTCCAGCTCACACGGGGGGTCATTAGTGGTCTGGTCCATTTAAACTCTTCCCCTGATAGCAGATATAGTCTGACCCAGATTACAGGGAAGAAACCCCCACTCAAATGGTGGGAGCCTCGCAGAAAAACAGTGGCAGCGTGTTTTAAGTTGTAACTGATAGCTGGCAAAAAAATGGGACCGCGGCACATACCACAGAAGAAGGGAAGGTGATCTCTGTGGTATGTGCTGCTGTCCAATTTTGGCGACGTTAGTCCCCTGAGCACAGAAGAACGTGAGTGGAGTTAGTGCACCAGGCCTACAACATGTCTGAGCGATAATGACGTAGAATAGAATGACGTACCAACGCACTCCGCAAGATGCAACAGTACCGTACTCACACATCAACACACACACAGCAAAGGCGCTCACTGACTCCCAGCAGGCTTAGAGTTGTTTTACAATCACCCACTGTTATTGAACGATTTGTCAAGATTTGGACAGGGAAAGCTGCACGGGTTACTATTGTTTCTTTAAGGATGTCATATGGTCCTGATTTACACCTCACCCACCATCACTCATATACGCTGTACTGTAACGTGAATGTGGGTTGGGACTTCAGACAACACAGGCAGAAAACAACGAGGAGAGGATGACAGGCGGGTGGAGAGAGAGAAGGCATTTCTCATCTCTTTGTCAGTGTGTCGGGCTCAAAGAGTCTCTCTACTGACGGGTTCATGGCTGTTCCTTTTGATACAGGAGCATCGTAAATCGAGCCAGTCCCATAGGAGCTGAATGGATTGTCACTGGAGCAGAGCTCAAAGTGAAGTCCATTCAATATGCCAATTTGCAAAGTTGAGAATAGTATCCAGTGACTGAAGAAAATGGCTGGTGTCTGAAATAAATTCCCCGAAGGATGAGACCAACCAAAATGTCTGAAAGGATTGCTGGTGCCCAGTAAGTGTCTGGAAATTACTTTTACTGGTCTGTCGTGGTTGTAGAAAATTGTTGACTATCCCAATTTAGCAGACAGTCGTTAATAATGGGCTACTAAATTCGTCTGTGATCTCTGTCTGGCTTTTTCTAGCATCTTCCTTCTTTCTCTCCGGTGGCGAAGACCGGCCATTGAGGAGAAGTGAGAGGCTGCGGTGATCTTCTTTCAGAGCTGTCTCTGCACTGAACCTTATCGGTGCGAGCGGTACTCAGACGGCCAGGCAGAGTGAAACTGAGCATGAGTGGGGGGATGGGGCAGCTCTCCGCGGCCTAGAAGCTGTGGCTTTGAGCGGGGGCCAGCGCTGGGAATACCAGGCCGGGCCTGCCCCTGTCTGGAGGGTATGTTAATCCTGTTTGGTTTGGGAGCCGGAGCCTTGGGTAAGGAACGTACGGGGCTCTCCAGCAGGACGCGACAGGGAAAGAAGGCTGAGTAGTCCCTGCCCACAGTAAAGAGACCACACCAGCATCCCAGACCAAAGCCACAGCAGCTCGCCAGTGGAACTACTGCGCAGAAAGTAGGCTGAGGTTGTGGTATGTGTCTGTCAGAAAGAGGGAGAGAGAGACAGAGAAATAGCGACAGACAGACAGACAGACAGACAGACAGACAGACAGACAGACAGACAGACAGACAGACAGACAGACAGACAGACAGACAGACAGAGAAAAAGAGAAAGAGAAAGAGAAAGAGAAAGAGAAAGAGAAAGAGAAAGAGAAAAAGAAGGAGAGAGTTAATTACTAGGCTGGGCAGGGCTGCGTGTTGCACAGGTGAGAGCTGAGCACTGGTCTGGTCTGAGGGTTGCACTGTGTCGAGTTGACTTGGGTCCGCTGATCTTGAAAACAGATGGCCTTTGTTGAGATCTGACCTGAAAGGGAGAAAAAGAGAGAGAGAAAGAGAGCGAGGCATCATTCTTATCAGTTTTCCTTGTGTTTTACAACCACTGAAAAGGTCACACAAAGCCCACTCTCTTCTCCCGTCTGGGCAACATGGGAGGGCTTGACAACTAAAGTAAAGTATGAACGAAATAGTGACAGGGTGCAGATAGCGATCTCTGCTCTAAGCTTGTCTAGAGCTCTCTGTCTGCTGTGTCTGCTGTCACCCTCCCTACTGGGATAAAGTGAATGGAGTAAGCGAGCCACTGATCCAGGCTCACATATAACAACACACACACATTCGCTGACATACATTGATGAGTGAATAGGACAGAGTACTCAGGGAGGTCTGTAAAATGACCAAGGGAGACCGTGCAACCTTTTCACTGTCGCTTACAAAGATGCTTTTGATAAGCCAGAACGCACTTCCTGCCACCCCAATGTTCACACACACACACACACACACACACACACACACACACACACACACACACACACACACACACACACACACACACACACACACACACACACACACACACACACACACACACACACACACACACACACACACACACACACACACACACACACACACACTTCTCTCATCCAAGGCTCACCTCCAGCACACGGAGCAGAGCAGTCGGAGCGAACCACTCCCCATGTGTAGTTGGGTTTCCTCTCACTGCGAGGCAAGGTGTACTCCCACACCACACCCGGGTTCTTACCCTGCAGCAGGATCTGAGGGAGAGGGAGAGAGGGGGAATATGACAGTGAGGTAATGGATCCGTCTTAGCACCTTGACAAGTGTGGTTAGCAGTCATTCCCCTCCCCTGCCAAAACAGACAAGTCTAAGCATACCCTGAAGTGGTTCCAAGCAATGGACCATAGAGAATGACAATGAAAAACTAAGACAAGTGAAGTGGCAGGAAACTGGTGACAATGGCATTGTGGAACTCTGTGTGTGTGTGTGTGTGTGTGTGTGTGTGTGTGTGTGTGTGTGTGTGTGTGTGTGTGTGTGTGTGTGTGTGTGTGTGTGTGTGTGTGTGTGTGTGTGTGTGTGTGTGTGTGTGTGTGTGTCTTTGTATGTGTGTGTCTGTGTGTGGCCCTTGTGAGGGTCCGATAGACAAAGCTCTGTGACTGAACCGAAAAGTGACCGCTTGGCAGACTTAGATGTTGGGTCATGGAGCACAGGCTGGGGTTGCTTCTAATGGAGTGGAAAGCTCTCAAAATGAAGGGCTGCTTTGTTCCCCATAGACTTGGCCAAAACTTTTTGGGGACAATATTCAAACCAAACTCAGGGGTTTGTTGACAATGACCAGCAGCAAGTGACACTGACTTAATAGATTTAGGCATATGCAAGCAAACAGCAAATTCTTTACCTGTGACAAGTAATAGTTTCTCATATCAAAATGCTAACATTTGCCTCAAATGTTGTTTTGTATGTGACCCAGTAATAGAATGTGGAGTTAGCTCTGAACATAATACAGTGTTATAGTCATGTGTGATCACTCCCCAGCCTCTGGGTCACCAGGCTGCTAGTTATGGCGCACACCTGTCACCATCGTTACGCGCATCAGACTCACCTGGACTCCATCACTTCCCTGATTACCTGCCCTATATATGTCCCTCCCTTTGGTTCCTTCCACAGGCGTTATTGTTTCTGTTTCTGTGCGTTGTTCGTATTTCTTGTTTTTGTACTACATTGTGTTGATTTATTAAAGCACTCACTCCCTGAACTTGCTTCCTGACTCTCAGCGCACATCGTTACAGTTAAGCTGACCCCCAGAGCTTCCAGGCTAACTATGTTGCCCTGGAGCTATGCCATTGGACCCTTCACGCTAGCCTGTCCACGACCGGTCCAAATTTACATCGGGCACGGCACACACAAGATCCAGAACGTGGCCCCGGGGGCTCCCCTGTCCATCTGGATCACAGAAAGCCACCTGACATCAGACACAATATGAGACAGCCCTCCCTGACCCTGCCTGCCTGTGAATTCCACAGCCCAAATCAACCAAATTCACATTTTTTTTTTTTACTTTAATTTAGCCAGGTAGGCCAGTTGAGAACAAGTTCTCATTTACAACTGCAACCTGGCCAAGATAAAGCAAAGCAACACAAACAACACAGAGTTACACATGGGATAAACAAACGTACAGTCAATAACACAATCGAAAAATCTATATACAGTGTGTGCAAATGTAGTACTGTAAGATTAGCGAGGTAAGGCAATAAATAGGCCATAGTGGTGAAATAATTACAATTTAGCATTAACACTGGAGTGATAGATGTGAAGACGATGATGTAAGTAGAGATACTGGGGTGCAAAGGAGCAAAAAAATAAGTAACAATATGGGGATGAGGTAGTTGGGTGGGCTATTTACAGATGGGCTGTGTACAGGTGCAATGCTAGGTAAGCTGCTCTGACAGCTGATGCTTAAAGTTAGTGAGGGAGATATAAGAGGGACCATATATAGCATGTGGTCACATGGTGTCTCCTGCAGAAAATCTTGCGTAAAATACTGAGGTCGCCATTTTTCCGATCGCTTCTTATGAGAAACCAATTGCCTCAACGGATATATTATCGAATATATATGTTAAAAACACCTTGAGGATGGATCCTAAACAACGTTTGCCGTGTTTCTGTCCATATTATGGAGCAAATTTTGAAAAAAAGTTTGGCGTTATAGTTACAGCATTTTGTCGATTTCTCAGCCAAGCATGATGAAGAAACGGGAGCTATTTCGCCTACAAAAATAATCTAAGCTTGTGTTTGAAAATATTTATTTAATTTCATTTGCGATTTTCATGAATAGGAAAAGTTTCTAGGGGTATTTATGTCCGCTGCGTTATGCTAATGCATCTGAGGCTATGATTACGCTCCCGGAAACGGGTTTGCTCGTCGCAAGAGGTTTACATAAATGCGTAAAAAGACGCCACAATGCTGTAGACACCTTGGGGAATACGTAGAAAACGTAAGCCCATTCGTAGCCATATAAGGATTCTTTGGCATACAGCGCTTTCAAAATATGTGTCACTTCCTGATTGGATTTTTATCTGGGTTTCGCCTGTAACATCAGTTCTGTTGCACTCACAGACAATATCTTTGCAGTTTTGGAAACGTTAGAGTGTTGTCTATCCAAAGCTGTCAATTATATGCATAGTCGAGCATCTTGTCGTGACAAAATATCCCGTTTAAAACAGGAACGTTTTTTATCCAAAAATGAAAATACTGCCCCCTAGTTACAAAAGGTTAACTTGGCATTCGAAGACTTTAGAAAGGCAGGGTAGGATAGATGTAGGTCTGTAACAGTTTGGGTCTAGAGTGTCTCCCCCTTCGACGAGGCAGCTTTCCTATCTTTAGGGATTTCAGAAGACACGAAAGAGAGGTTGAACAGGCTAGTAATAGGGGTTGCAACGATTGCGGCGGATAATTTTAGAAAGAGAGGGTCCAGATTGTCTAGCCCAGCTGATTTTTAGGGGTCCAGATTTTGCAGCTCTTTCAGAACATCAGCTATCTGGATCTGGGTGAAGGAGAAGTGGGGAGGCTTGGGCAAGTTGCTGTGGAGGGTGCAGAGCTGTTGGCAGGGATAGGGTAGCCAGGTGGAAAGCATGGCCAGCCGTAGAAAAATGCGGTGCTTGACTGCTTTCTGATATGCCACAGTGGTTTCAAACAGACAAAAACCAACAATCTAACAACATCTCAACTTTCCATTCTCACATAATTAGAGTAGATTAATGCCTATGAAAATAACCATTAATACTTTGTCCCAGGGTATATTATTCATTTCACTGTAGCTCTCATTAGGCTAAGGGGAAAATGATGATGAATTACAGTGTGGCAGACATGGCTACAACTCCCCAGCATCACCTGCTGCCTGCCTGCTGCCCAGGTCCACAATCCTCTGCTCTCGACTGGCGTGACCCCCACCAAACACTTTGCCACAAGAATGTGAATACAGAGAATAAGCCCTATTCTATTTCAAATAACATCCCTAGAGCTCACCATATGTTATGTCTCGTTTCTCTCCGCCTTTCTCCTTCCATTCTCCTGGCTGATTAGGCTATATACATGAACACTGTCAGAGTTTACCCTCACCACTGTTAAACATTTGTTTTCATAAATTGTTTCTAGCTGAGTCAGGGTCTCAGAACATTCAATAATGTTCTAGTTTTCCACGACAGCATAAAATATCTGCCAGGCTCAGTGGAAATCAGTCTCCTTCCCCTTCTGTTGCGTTTCTAATTTGGAACGTATTTAAGTCTGTCTCTCTCTCAGTGTCCTGACCCAAGCTTTTCAGATCTATACAGTTCAATTGCAGAATTATTTTAATCTTTTAATCTGTGTCCCTCTCTCTTCTTTTTGTAATTACGGAACATACTTAGAGAGATTAATGTCCTCTCATTTGCAGATCAGCGACCTGCTACTGCTAACCCCGCTAGTGGACACATGACTCTCAGGCTTCATGGGAGAAAACCAAGTCAGTGCAGAGAGCAGCATGCTGTTACCACGCTGAAAATGGAGCACTAAGCACTTTAAAGTCGATCAAATCAGGTCAGTTCAACTGTGTGTGGTGATGTAAAGCTAACAAAAACACATGTCTACATTGGAACTACACGGTCAAATCCCCCCTTTCTGCAAAATGATAAAAATTACTAAAAGGCATTCCAGAGATTTCACTATGGCATTTCTCGTATATTTATAGGCACCGTTTAAACTTCAGCTCTCAGTTCACAGGTAGCCCGATGGCCGAGGGCTTTGTCCAAACTAGCTTTTACATGACTTTCACCTTGCCTTTGGTGGATAGATAACAAACCAAACTTTCTAAACTCACCTGGTTTTCCCCCTCTGTTTCTAAGTTCAAAGGGCATGTGAAAAAAGCTTGCCACCGTTTACATAGCTATCTGGGGAATATATCCTCTACCTCTCAACACCCTAACTCTTAAATATACAAACTAAAGCATGACCAACCTTGAGAGTCACTTATTCACCAAGGACAATCAATGACATTCAGCTGTCAGGATCTTCATTTCTATTCTTTTCGACCATCAGTTGCAGCAATGTGGGACGACAAGTAATGACTCGCTTTTACCTCAGAGCTTAGGCCTCTGCTCTGACAGACAAAGATAATACATAAGAATGTGCCGAGCGTGTGCAAACTGTGCAGTGTCTGTGTCCAACCAGCTGCTAATTCTACATCTTTATTAACAGCATGTTTTAAAAGGAAAATACTACATCATAGGATCACATACTAGGGCCTGTGACACATAAGGTGAGGGGTCCGCTTTGACCTGGATGGAATATGGAAGCATGATAGCCCGTTTAGCCTAATGGACCCCTTTTTCTCCTCTCTCTCTCTCTCTCTCTCTCTCTCGGCCACCGCTTTGAGATGCCTGACACCTCTCCCCGCTACTCTATTGAAGTTAAAGCCGCCGGCCTGGTTTCAGATAAATCTTGCGGAATGTGCAGATTTGGTTTCTTCTTTTCTGGAAGTTCAAAGCGCATGGCGAGCTGTTTGAACCCCAGACCTCTTGATTTTGGAGATGAAAGCCCCGACGACATCAGAATCAGGACACAATTAATCCTGAACAGTAGCGTTACTCCGATGTACCACTCGTTGTTATTGGGAGTTTTCTCTTTTTTTTCCCGCCCACCATGCACTACAGCCCGGCCTTGTTTTCATCTGAGTGAGCGTCCGAGCACTGTGCCAAGGCCCTGTCACCGCTAATTCGCTAACGGACGTCAGGGCAGACGGGGACGGAGGGGCAGCTTACTTCAAAGACCAGGGTCTCATTAGTGGGTCCGGCCGCGTACAGGCTCTCTGGGCGGTTGAAAGAGCGCTGATAGTCAAACACCGTCCCACCGAACTGGAACTTTCCAGGCCAGTCCACAGTCCAGTCCCCTGTCAGATAGTACTTCCTCTTCAGTGTGCGTACAGCCAGGTAGCTGGTGGAGATCTCCATCTCCTGAACATGGATGCTCCGTGCTCCAGGTGGGATGGTCACCATGGCGTAGTATTCTGACGAGAAAGAGGGAGAGATAGAGCTCATTTACCATCTGAGAGTCAGGAAATTGATTTATTAGAGATTCATATTTTTTTCAACGTGGCAATACACATTACAGTGGAAACACAGAGTACAATTTGTATAATAATCCTATACAAGCAACAGACTGTCATGGGAATATTCAAGTATTTTATTGGGATGAATTCTCATCAAGACCAAACACAAAAAAAGTAGATTACCAGTGCAAAAAACACCTTCAAACGAAAAACTTTCCCTGGTTTTAATCTTACCTTTGCACATTGAATTACAAAGTGTTTTTCTAACATGATCATATGGTGCCGTGTTTTCAGTAAAGAGGTGAGACGGTAAGCTTAATTCACTGAGACAGCATAAACCATTATAACTCTCTGCAGTACACAGCTGCCCTGGTGTAACGACGCATGCAAGCTGCCACATAAATAACTTTCCACTATATTAGTAGCAACCCCAGCCTGTGCTCCATGACCCAACATCTAGGTCTGCCAAGCGGTCACTTTTCGGTTCAGTCATAAAGCTCTGTCTATTGGACCCTTAAAGGGCCACACACAGTGATCTGGAAAGGTTGCTTTTAGCCAGTTGTGAGAGTATAGTATGAGGTCTGGAGGAAGAGAATGTCTCCCCAACAGTGGCATCTGCTAGAGAATTCACCCTGTCATGTTCAGATAACTCTGCCCCGATAACACTGTGCCAGAACTGTCCTACAACAGAGCTCCCCCTCTCACCCGCCGACTCAAATTGACCCTGTCAGTCTTCTCGCTTGACGTACCGTTAGCTCTGTGCTGGAGGACGTACTGGCCTTTGAAGAACTTGCAGGTGGAGTTGTCCCCTCTACAAACTCCACAGGCATCCAGAGTTGCCTTAGAGCCCAGGACCTGGTCACAACCCACCGGCTGCAGGATGGAAGTAAACAGAAGGAACTTAGAGAACACAGACGGCACCCTGTGTCCTATATCACATCCAGTTGACTTAGATGTAGTTGTATTTTTTTATTTGACCTTTATTTAACTAGGCAAGTCCGTTAAAGAACAAATTCTTATTTTTCAATGACGGTCTCGGAACAGTAGTTGATGTGTTGCAGTACAGTACATCACGTTCCGCAAATCTGCCGTTTACCTCACAGGCTCCTTCGATGCACACGTCACCTCTGTGGTCTGAGCAGGATGTCCCGTCCTTGACTTTGCTGGCCATGGCAAAGAAGAAGGCAAAGTCCTCGGCGATGCAGTACAGCTTGCAGATATCCTCAGCTACAGAGGACATAGAGAAGATTTAAAATGTGTTATAAACAAGATCATGGACGTAATCCTGCACCTGTGCATTAACCAATTCCTCCTTCCCAGGTGTGAGTCTGTAGGACTGTATAGAGAGCACAAACCTCCTTATGGCCTCTCTCTTTGTCACTGGTACACGCCATATTACAATGTGGGGATTAGGACAGGGCTGTGGTAATGAAGGAGCCACACTCGCCAATTGATGAGGCAAGATAGGAGCCAATCGATGGAGTACTGGTGAAGAACGTATACAGGGTTCTATTCTATTAATAGTGCATGTCAACTGCAGTCCTCTGGGGACTGAAGGAGTAGCAGACCTCTGGCACAATTCACATACGTCAGACCTGAAAGGCTGTAACAAATGAGCCCATGAAACAGGGAATGCAGAGAGGGCAGCTTCTCCACAAACCTCACACAGAGCTCCCAGACATGGGTTTCGGGTTCTACTGTACAACACACAGTAACTGTCTAATGACAGGGGTGTTACCAACAGCATGACAGCCTGGGGACACAGGGGCATCGTCATCTGACCAGCTTCAGTTTTTAGACTGTCTCTGGCTATTCAGATTCCTTCCATCTTCTCTTAATGTCAATGTCTTACATTGCTGAGGATGTGAACCCCTGAGTGCATTCCAGAAGCATCTAATGGATTTCTATTTGACATTCCATGTTAGTAATTCACATGCGTAGGCCAAGGCACTTGGATTTCATAAAGCGTATTGGATCTGGTGCTTAGAGCCCAGTTAGACCAGGGTAAGACTGTCTTTACCTTCTGGTACCTCGGCTTGTCTGCTGAAAAGATGCCTAGGTCAGACACCATAGGCTGCCCTGGGGGCAGGGCCTTAGGGAGAGTCCCTCCATAGGGAGAGAGAGAGAGCAGGGAGAGCGGTGTGGAAGCACACTTACAATCAGCCTTTAATTAACGGAGGCGACAGTTCACCTCAGGCCCCAAGAGTCTTTTCAGGATCTGCTGCTTGCATCTTCATAAATCAGAGGTCTCGCAAAGGTAATGGGGTGACAGCCAAACTCTCTCTCTCTTTCTCTCTCTCACTCACTCTCTCCCTCCCTTCTCTCTCACTCATACAGTGTGTATGTGGTAGACACAGGTAAAACCTGCCTTAAGGGCTTCCTTTATAATATATTATTTCTCCCTGAGAGAGAGAGAGAGAGAGAGAGAGAGAGAGAGAGAGAGAGCGGGTGGCTACATGTTTCCCATGTAGTTTAGACTCAGGTTATCTACAGCACTCTCGTGCATGAGTAGACTGACGCATTGACATGGTGCACACGAGGCACATTTGTGGCTTCGGCATTCAAATGAGTAAACAAGGTTAATCACAAAAGATTTCAAAAAGATTTGCAAAGTCGTTTGCAAAGTCGTCCAACATATAGCCTCAGAGTTTTACAAGAATATATAGGACATAAAGATCTGATCCACCTGCAATGTTAATTAAATGCACTTTTAACAAGCACTGTATTTAACTCGACTGCGTTTTCTTCTCTCGGTTTATAAAGTCGCTTTCGTACTCTTGGACTTCCTGTAAAATGTCCTTCTCGGGGGTACGGCGAATCTGTAAAATGTCCCTCTCGGGGGTACGGCGAATCTATAAAATGTCCCTCTCGGGGGTACGGCGAATCTATAAAATGTCCCTTTCGGGGGTACGGCGAATCTGTAAAATGTCCCTCTCGGGGGTACGGCGAATCTATAAAATGTCCCTTTCGGGGATACGGCGAATCTATAAAAGGTCCCTCTCGGGGGTACGGCGAATCTATAAAATGTCCCTCTCGGGGGTACGGCGAATCTATAAAATGTCCCTCTCGGGGGTACGGCGAATCTGTAAAATGTCCCTCTCGGGGGTACGGCGAATCTGTAAAATGTCCCTCTCGGGGGTACATTTACCCTGTTCCTAATTACAGGGGGAATTGAACAAATAGCTGCCATACCTTCCACCTTGGTGTAGGGCTTCCATTTGTAGTACCAGCCCCTGAAGGGTTTGCTGTTGTACTCAGCACACTGCTGGGCACGGAAGTCCACTCCACTTGGCTGGCACGGCTTTGTGTTACACAGCTGGTTGAGACGAGCGGAGCCCTGGCAAAACTTCCCGTTGTGTTGTGGCCTAAAGCAACACAAAATTAACACATGTAGACCCGACACAGATGTGACATAGGTTAGGGCAGGCGTTCTCTTCTTCAACACATGGGGAGAAGGGACTCTAGCCAACATTTCTTGGGCCCTGTATTGACAGTTTCAAAGCAGAATGAAATAATTCACATTTAAGACTCAGCAAGATCAAGTCAAGACCAAGTATACAATGGCAGCCTCAAAACAACACTACAAATCAGGTTATTGGGTTTTCATCCAGGTTCCCAACCACTCCTGTGAAGACAGCATCCACAAGTATCTCCACTCAGCCACATTAATAGAAAAGACCTCTGTTCTTAGAAACCACCTAACAACGGAGGCTGCTGAGGGGGAGGTTGGCTCATAATAATGGCTGGAACGGAGCAAATGGAATGGCATCATGGATTTGATACCATTCCACTCATTCCCCTCCGCCATTACCACGAGCACGTCCTCCCCAATTAAGGTGTCACCAACCTCCTCCGGTTTCCCTGTTGTGAGCCTGATAGGCTGTTTTAAAGTGGAGCAGTGCACTTCTTGGGCAGGATTCCACTGCCTAACCTCAAAGCAAATGAATCTCCGTTAGGCTCTTCCTGCTGGAGCAGAGCCGGCATTCACTTCCAGCTAAGTGAATGTGTGGGTGTTGGTGTTTGTATGTGTGCTTTTACACATGGGGTACCGTGTGTTGTTAAATGAGAAGGAAAGTCTTCCATGATTCATTCAAGTCAGTGATTTATATGTCTTAATTTCAAAAGCCCTGGGTAGACAAACAGTTGAAGTCGAAGTTTTGAGTCATTAAAACTCGTTTTTCAACCACTCCACAAATGTCTTGTTATAAACAAACTATAGTTTTGGCAAGTCGGTTAGGACATCTAATTTGAGCATGACACAAGTAATTTTTCCAACAGTTGTTTACAGACAGATTATTTCACAAATTCGCTGTATCACAATTCCAGTGGGTCAGAAGTTGACATCCATTAAGTTGACTGCCTTTAAACAGCTTGGAAAATTTCAGAAAATGATGTCATTGCTTTAGAAGCTCCTGATAGCCTAATTGACGTCATTTGATTTCAATGCCTACCTTCAAACTCAGTGCCTCTTTGCTTGACATCATGGGAAAATCTAAAGAAATCAGCCAAGACCTCATAAAAAAATGTGTAGACCTCCACAGGTCTGGTTCATCCTTGGGAGCAATTTCCAAACGCCTGAAGGTACCACGTTCATCTGTATAAACAATGGTACGCAAGTATAAACACCGTGGGACCACGCAGCCGTCCTACCGCTCAGGAAGGAGACGTGTTCTGTCTCTCTTGATGAACGTACTTTGGTGCGAAAAGTGCAAATCAATCCCAGAACAACAGCAAAGGACCGTGTGAAGATGCTGGAGGAAACAGGTACAAACATATCTATATCCACAGTAAAAACAAGTCCTATATCGACATAACCTGAAAGGCCGCTCAGCAAGGAAGAAGCCACTGCTCCAAAACTGCCATAAAAAAGCCAGACCACAGTTTGCAACTGCACATGGGGACAAAGACACAGCGTGGTAAGTGTTCATGCTTTTTATTTAAACTGAACACTATAACAAAATAACAAAGAGAATAAATGAAACAGTCCTGTCAGGTGCAGAAAACAATAAACAGAAAATAACTACCCACAACAAATAGGTGGGGAAAAACTACCTAGGTATGGTTCCCAATCAGAGACAACCATAGTCAGCTGTCCCTGATTGAGAACCATACCCGGCCAAAACAAAGAAATACAAAACATAGAAAAAGGAACATAGAATGCCCACCCCAAATCACACCGTAACCAAACCAAAATAGAGACATAAAAAGCTCTCTAAGGTCAGGGCGTGACACTTCTGACTTCAACTGTATGTGCATTAGTAGACTGTGTTAAAATGCCAACCAACTCTGGCTGATGCCACCCAACTCTGGGAAATATTATTGGATTTCATTGCCAAGATCAAATATGTAATCGAACAAAACAACATCAGCCCAGACACTAAACAGCAAAGCAACACAGGACTTATAAAAACATCTCATACCACTAACTCCTATCAAACCACACTCAGCGAAAACGTTACGTGCATGATTTTCAGCATCAAAGCGGGCACACATTCCATAATATATTTTACTGTCAACACTTATCTGAGCAGAGCTTACACAGAGAAAAGCATGTGCTGATAACAGTGGATTGTTACATAGAAAACCTGGAAGGCAAACCTCTTTCTGGTGCATCCCGGAGCTGCCAGGAAGGCCCAGAATGACAGGCTCTATTACAGGTGTCAGTGTCAACCTCCTGTTTTTCAGAGCACCTCTCATTTTGTGTGCAGAGATCTGGGCCCGAGCTCCCAGTCTGATCCTATTAAGGCTTAGGAATGGAGACACATAGGCCCATATGTTAGACTGCTTATGAGGGACGCAGACAACCAGACGTTGTCGGGGTTCTAACATGGGTTTGGGTGCTACTTTTTTAATTCAGGGAGATGAGATGCAGTAAAGGATCGTTAACTACATTCAGCCGCAGGCTCCTTTTTTCTTTAGTGGATAGTCAGGGGACAGGAACTTAATTACAAATCATTTGTAGCTTGCAAACGGACCGCAAGAAGCCCAAACAAATATAATATTTGACTAAAACATAATAATTTCAAACCTTGCTTACATTCTTATGAGATCACATATATCTCTCTATTATGCGTGGGAATACTTTTGAACAGATTTTTGTTTAATTAAATCACTTGGAGCTGATTTGCTGGTGTTTTATAGTCTATTAGGTTAAACAATTGCATTTAAAAACTATATATATATATATATGACATTTCCAGAAAACTTGGGGTGGCCAAATAAAATCACACGCGGGCCAAATTCATTCCCACGGGCAGGCAGTTGGGGGACCCTGCAGTACAGTATCTGACCCCCTACTCGGTAGATTGAAAAAAACTTTTGGGATAGCTGGGGGGGGGGGTGCCAGCCAAGTTTATCTTCTTGTTATACCTTTTTTTCTTTTCTTCTCACTCTCTCTCTCAACAGATCCTATACCTCCAGCATCGCAGAGGGACGATAAATCTCCCGGCGACAGCAACTTCAGTGTCCAAACTTCAGTGGACTAGAGGTCATCCTGTCTGGCTAGTCATCACCTGCTCTCTCCCTTCCCCCTCCTTGTCCTCCCTTCTCTCATCCTCCTCCCTGTCCCTCACACAACGAACACCCCTCGACCTCCTACTTTGCTGCCCTGCTTCCTCCCCAGTTCCAGCCTGCAGTTCCAGGACCTGGGCCTCCCTGCTGGATCACACTCCCCTCTGTGCGGTGCGGAGCCCCCAATGAGCCCTACTGACCTCTCCCCTCAGGGCCTACTGGGCCTCCCCTATACCATGCTGCAGTTAACCCAGGGCTCTGCAATCTGACAGCATCACAGGCTGCACACGCTGTCAATAACTGCTGTGTTTTAACCTTTGCAAAGCATCTTTCAGAGCCTGTCAGATGCTGTCGTGAAACAGGCAATCTGATCATCTCCAATCCCATGCTAGCTTATAAAGGGTCTTGCCATCAAACCCCAATTTATAAAGGATCTTACCATCAAACACCAACTTATAAAGGATCTTACCATCAAACACCAATTTATAAAGGATCTTACCATCAAACACCAATTTATAAAGGATCTTACCGTCAAACACCAACTTATAAAGGATCTTACCATCAAACACCAATTTATAAAGGATCTTACCGTCAAACACCAACTTATAAAGGATCTTACCGTCAAACACCAACTTATAAAGGATCTTACCATCAAACACCAATTTATAAAGGATCTTACCATCAAACACCAATTTATAAAGGATCTTACCGTCAAACACCAACTTATAAAGGATCTTACCATCAAACACCAATTTATAAAGGATCTTACCATCAAACACCAATTTATAAAGGATCTTACCGTCAAACACCAACTTATAAAGGATCTTACCATCAAACACCAATTTATAAAGGATCTTACCGTCAAACACCAACTTATAAAGGATCTTACCGTCAAACACCAACTTATAAAGGATCTTACCATCAAACACCAATTTATAAAGGATCTTACCATCAAACACCAATTTATAAAGGATCTTACCGTCAAACACCAACTTATAAAGGATCTTACCGTCAAACACCAACTTATAAAGGATCTTACCGTCAAACCCCAATTTATAAAGGATCTTACCGTCAAACACCAATTTATAAAGGATCTTACCATCAAACACCAATTTATAAAGGATCTTACCGTCAAACACCAATTTATAAAGGATCTTACCGTCAAACACCAATTTATAAAGGATCTTACCATCAAACACCAATTTATAAAGGATCTTACCATCAAACACCAATTTATAAAGTATCTTACCGTCAAACACCAACTTATAAAGGATCTTACCATCAAACACCAACTTATAAAGGATCTTACCGTCAAACACCAATTTATAAAGGATCTTACCATCAAACACCAACTTATAAAGGATCTTACCGTCAAACACCAACTTATAAAGGATCTTACCGTCAAACACCAATTTATAAAGGATCTTACCGTCAAACACCAATTTATAAAGGATCTTACCATCAAACACCATGTTGCCATATTTATCAGGACTGTAAATGTATTTGATCTGCCAGGTGATTGCTGTGTTCAGAGGGGATTCCCTCGCGACAATTGTATTTTTATTTTACAACCCCTGCAAAGTATGTATGTTAGGTAGCTATAAAACATTTGAAACTGTCTTCAAGTCTTCAAACAAATAATGTTTGCTGAATATAATTGCATAATACATTGCATGTTCTGTTGTTTTTGAGGAGAGAACATATTCGACCCTAATCTGTAAACTACACGGGGATGTTACAGTCTGAGAGCCAAAACAAGTGGGCAGATTGAGGGTAATCCATCTTCAGAACCACAGATTATACCAAGAGGGGGCTGCCAAAATAATCTGACTGATTGCTTAAAATACACTCTCCTGTTCTCACGGATCAGAGCTGAAATGTGATTTAAGGGGACAAACAGATCCAACAGTCCAGTGGTGAAATGGAAGACACTGTGCTCAGAAGGGAATTTATAGATGATTCTAATATTGTAATGGACCACAAACTGTCAGAAACACACAGAGTAGTCAGCAAAGAAGTAAAGTACCATAAATATCATTGCTCCATACTGTACAGATGTAGGACCTTAATTTGAGCCCGTTTGCTATAGCAGGAAAATAATCCTGCCGCAAGAGGAAATGTAAACTATTATGTGGATTATAATTCATTGACATTTGTGTAGGAGTTGATGCATTTTTTCGTGAGGGAAAATCTAGTCTGTAGTTTAAATGGAAATTACAAATTACAATATAAACATCAAATACAATACAATTTACATTTCCTGAAACAGCGTGATCAAATTAGGATCCTGTAGGATCTGTAGGTAAACTGACCCGTGACAATTTATAGGTCATGATTCGCCATGATTCCCAATTCGCAACATCAACCAAGATTTAGCGTCTGCTTCTTACTAAAAATACCTCTTTATTGCCCCCCCCAAAAAAAAAAATCAACATGACTCATAAAGTGGATTATACTGACTGTATAATGTGCATCATGAGGGTCGTGAGGCTGGTCCAGGCAATCAGGTACAGCAGAGAGGACAGCACCTCACCAACAGCAGTCCTCCAACACAGCCTGTTGACTGGACAGAATGTTGGGGGAGAGGGAGAAGTCGTTTCTAATTCTCTGCTGAGGCACTAGAGGGTTTCCCTCTTGTAGCATAGATGTTTTGTTGTTGCTTTGTCTGCATGTATTTATTTGAGGTAACAGTAAAACCCATTGAGACGTTACGCTATTAACGAAAAGAGACACGTACGTATGTAAGTGAGGAAGATAAGGTGGACTTCCCAAGCCAGATAGTTTCCACACAGGGACAGCAATGGGACACCTGTGCCTGGGAAGGTTACTCTATCCTGCCTGTGCTGAGAGGAGATATCCTCCATCAACCTGCTGCAACTGCTGGGAGGAAAGACCTGGGCTTACGCCATCAGACTCACACACAAACACACACACACACATACACACTAAACTGTCCTGGAAATCCTATCTGCCATTACATTTCTAAATCATAGCCTTGTTAAGTTACATTTCTCGATCATAGTCTAATTGGTGTGGCTAACGGATCGTCTTACTCATCAAAATCACAGAACAGAGAAATCAGTGTCCTCAACACACTCGAAAGGTTTGAGTTAAAAGTCTATCCTTGATGCAATCAAAGTGGTTGAGTGCCTGGATGTTATCCAATAGGCATGATTACATCCCATCCTGCAAGACACAAACCTGAGAACAAGCCAGATGCTAAGATATCTAAGCCACCTGTCCATCAATAAAGGCCCTCCTTCTTTCAGCTCCTCGTCCTTTTCTCAAGCAGCCAAGCCCTCCGAAGCCAAACCTGCCCTCAGGGGGACTTGTAAATCTCAAATTAATCCAGAATCCAAAGGTCAGATGCAATCTGGCTCTACTTGAGGTTTCACATCAATGTGACTACTAGTGGGAGTACCATGCAACAAGCACACAAAGTCTGACATCAACCAGACATATTATGAGAACAATCGAGCTAAGAGACATATAGCACACAGAAGATCTAACTGATAAGCTAAAATGAGCCTGAGAATTGTATCTAGTGTTGGGGCATTTGTGTGCTACATCTCTATATTTACATCTGTGTGTGTGTTCAGTGTCTGCCTCGGCTATGAATGCTAGAAGAAGACTAGGTTTGTGTTGCCCAGGGAAGTCAGAAGATTGGGCGAGTAGCTTGAAGCAGAGCATTGAGTAGCGCTGTGAGCTGAGCAGGTTAAACTGGCACGAGAGAGAACCCTTCTGGCCTGCTGTCTTTTTGTAGACTGACAGATAATAGTGTTTAATGGGCTGACAGCCAACTGGCAGGCAGCCAGGCAGGCCACGCTCTCAGGTGCTCAGTTTGTAAGTCAGGGGGAGCTGACTGGCAGGAAGGCCACATTCACCTGTCCAAATCCAACCCTGTTCTGTTTGCACAGAGCAGACACTGTATGTGGAGCTCTTCATGTGTTCTATGGTAGTGCTGGTAGAGACTTAGCGAAGACAAGCTACAGCTGAGGTAAAATGTGGCTAATCATGCCTCAAGCTCATCTATCCACCAGCCGTCTTGTATGGAGCGTTACCTCTGCCAGACAAGGTAAAGTTCCTCAAAAGAGGGAGATGTAACTATCCCAGTAACAATCCTCTCTGGGGTATGACCAGGAGTTGTTGAGTTCACCCAGTGCAAATCTAGGCTTGTTATGGTAGGAGAGAGTGGGGTAAGTTAAGCCAAAGGGGTAAATTGAGCCATCCTTGTACACAAAATATATTAATCGACCAAATATTTCGACCAAACATAATTTCATGGAGTCACGGAAAAAGTGGTAAGCAAGCTAGGTCCAAAAAAACGTGATTTTCACCAAGTCAAATTAATTTAGTGTGTTAGACGTTACAAGTAGATATTTTTAAGACTGTTTTATACACCAGTTGGGGTCTCTATAAGTGTGAATATGAGGTCCTAAACCTAGCATGAAAGTGCATCCTTGTAGCTGTGTGGGCTAATATTGTCAAAATGGGGTAAGTTGAGCCAATAGTCGAGCCAAGGGAAAGTTGAGAAAATGTTTCTATTTCCGTCACAGGCGTAGTAATGCAAGGCATTATCACTGGGATATGAGGTAACAACAGGGCCTAGCCTATGTTAATTTGTAGACGGCTTAACTTACCCTGTAGTTCTGCTAAGATAACACTTTTTTGGGACAAGCTAGGTTTTCAAAACTATCATTTATACCTGAATTCTAATTATTTTCAGGGATACACAGCATCCAGAAATATATGTAGATATATTTGTTAAAAATAATACTATATTTCCCGTGACAGAGTGATACCACTTAGCCCTAGTAGGCTATGCATTAAAATAGCCCAGAGTGAGATTCTAAATTAGCAGTGAACTCTTATGACCCCACCTGACCCCCTAGTATGGCTAACAGTACTGTACCTGGGGCTGGTGCAGGATCGCTCCCTGTACATAACCCCTCCCCCACAGGTCCTGGAACAGTCCGACCACTCAAACCATCCTGACCACTGACCGTTGACAGCTCTCGGACCGTGGTCACCATACTTCACACACTGGCCTCGCCGACACCACTGTTGAAAGAGGAGAGAGAGAGAGAGAGAGAGAGAGAGAGAGAGAGAGAGAGAGAGAGAGAGAGAGAGAGAGAGAGAGAGAGAGAGAGAGAGAGAGAGAGAGAGAGAGGGATAAAGATAAATATAAAGAAAGAGAGGGAGAGAGAGAGAGACAGAGATGAGGGGGAGGATGAGGGCGGGATGGACAGAAAAAAAATTAAAATGTTGAGTTAGTATCGGTGGTAGGATCTTTGGCTTGCCCCAACGCTGAGGTTCCTGGTTTGGGTGAATGCCCAGCACCACACCTGGAGACCTAGGCCTATCTGAGCCAAACCACACACTCACACACATCACCACCTTTCTCTCTCTCCCACTATCATCTTTCACTGCGGAAAAAGAATAGGAGCCTTGTGTTCTTAGGGGACATTTAACAATGCACAAAACGCTCCTGCAGGTGTGTGCATATGTGGATTTGTGAGGGAACCTGTCTTTTGTGCTGGTGCTTTGTACCTTGGGCATTTGTGTACGCGTCCCTGTGTGTGCTTTTACGTCTATGTGTGTCAAAACGCGTGTTACATTGAGTGATACTGATAGATGGAAATCCCTGTCTCCTCCCATCCCGTTCACGATGGGCGACATTGCCATGGAAACAGATGGTACACTTACCAGGTCAGTCCCACAGCTGGTGCCTTCGGCGGCGGGCATGAACTTGGTCTCACACCGGTGACCTGTCCTGTGGCACCACAGTGACTTACAGATGTCCTGCCGAGTGACCAGACACACCAAACAGTGAGTCCAGCATCTGCCTCCCCTCATCAGAACAACACCACTACAACACCAACACCCCACTGCCATGGTTACAAGCAATAACCCCCCCCCCCCATTTCCAAAAAAACTGTCAAAACCAATCATTGCATTCCCTGAAACACGCTATTCATGTATCTTTTATTCCTTCCCACAATGCAGCGGTAAGTATGGATAGATGAGGCATTGGGAGCCAGGCAGTGGACCTGTGCCACGCTGGCGTGCCGCCCGATTGCATCTGGCAAACAGTTAGCGAGACTGGGGTTATGAGGGATCTGGTCCCCCCGTGCTAATCTAGCTCTGCAGCAGACTGACTGAGCTAGTGTGCCACGGCCAGCCGTATGGGCAGAGCACGCGGCTAATTAGCTCTCCTCTGCACCGTGCGAAATGACTGCAGAATCCCAACAGGGGGAAGAAACACAGGGAGGCAAACATCCCAAATCCTTGTTAATTAGGATGTGGAGTCACCTACGTCGAGGTTCAGGAGACGGGTTCAAACTTAGGACGGGTTCAGGAGAACACAAAAGGTTGTATGGGGGCTATGCAATGGCTCAGCCTATACCATGAGCACTAATCCTACAGATGGACTGATGTGGATGTTGATTTCCCACACACAACCTCCCTTTCTTGACCCGTTCCTTATTCATGCTGGATTTGCATGTCAATGCATGTCTTGTTGAATGTAGTATAGTGGAAGGTTAAAGAGGCCCATTTCCTTAGGGTTGTGTTCAAGTCTGTTGGACCCGTTTTGAATACTGTAATTGGAGGTTAAATACGGCTGTTTTGAACATATAATGGTTTGTCCCACAAAGATCATGCAAATGAGATAATACTGGGTTAAACCCTACCTATGTTTCCCAGTAGCACACTTGTCAAACAGCTTCGTGCGACCCACTAACGAATGTGCCTTTCAGTGTCAGGTACCTTGACAAAGTCCAGGTTGCACAGTTTAGCCTTGGAGCCGAACTGCCACTTGCACTGTGTGTCAGCATCATAAAGCTGGCCTGGGAGCTTCTCTGGGTATTTATACTGCCCAATCTGCCTGGGCTCATCCACCAGACACGACGCTTGAGCTGTTCTGTGGAGTAAAACCAAGAAACACTGAACAGGACAGGGACCTATCATTAAAGACTAATAAACACAAACAGGTGCATGAGAACCACACTACATCATTACATGCATGGCAGCCATATCAGAGGTTCATTTATAAGGCTTACCCAAGGAAGCGGCTGAGGTATTGGCGACTGCAGGCAGACCAGGAGAAGACCCCGTTGTTACCTGCCAGGGTTGGAGACATGATGTTTCCTTCTGCTTTCCGACAAGGATTCCCCTCTCCATCATGGATCATCCCAAAACTGCCATAGAGACAGATAATTAAGCAGGAGAGAGAGAGAGCGAGAGAGAGAGAGACGGAGCGAGAGAGAGAGACAGAGAGAGAGAGAAAAAGAGAAAGAGAAAGAGAGACTGTTAATGTCCAACCTCTGGTCAGAACGCAACTGGTCAGGTCGGAACTCTTACCCTAGTAACCTTAAAACATTTTAGTTTTATAAAACTCATTTAAGCTCCATGGAGTGTGATGGGTCACACGTTTCTAACATAGCCTCACGTTTTGGTTGAGAAACATATCTGTTTTAAACAGGCATGTGTTGATACAGCATTAAAAACGCTTCGGTCGACCCTCCTACAGTACAGTACATAGCTGAGGTTCACTAGTCTGTAAAAGACGACGTCATCTATTTAGAAATGACATCTCCTCAATTTGTCAGTGATTAATGGTATTTGGCCTGGAAGTGGTTTTCATCTCAACAATGTGCAAATTCTGGGAATGATTCCTATTAATTTGACCAACGTGATTGAGCCATTGAAAATTACAGGAATTCTGACATGTTACCAGCTCGGCGTATCGAAGGAACAGCTTCTTTCCCGTTTGTGTTGAGAGAGTGCCAAGCAGACAAAGGGCTTTACCGTAATAATTCAAATATCAAATGTCAAGTATAAACAGCCTCTTATCTCGATGGAAACGTGTAAACACAAACCGAGCATACCCATCGCCTGTGGCACTTCATATGGTTTCACATGTTGTCATGGATCAAATTAAGTGCTTTGCTAGCGCAATGCTATTGCTTCGGTCTGCATTTTTTGTTGCTTTAAATGGATTCATCCTTCTTTGATGTGGCACTGTAAATTAAAGCCATCACGTCGCAACTATATAGTAACAAGTTCATCGCCTGTACTAGGTGTTCTCCTGTTCGCCTAAAATATATGGGGGTCCATTCTGCTCTATGTGAAGGTAAAGCTAATGGCTAGCGCTAATAGCGAGGGCATTGCTGGACTTACTTGTGGCCTGATTCATGAGCGATGGTGAAAGCTAAGCCCAGTCCTGTGTCTTCATTAATCGTACAGCTCCGGTATTTACTACACATTCCACTTATAGGAGCAAAACCTGCAGAGATAAGCAGAGGAAGAGGGAGAAGGAGAGGAGGAGAGGTGTAAAGTTAAAGAGTGTTGTCGGGGAGATATCAGGCTCAAATATGTATTCATACAAAGCTACTATGTCTATCTACAAAAACCGCCAGACAACATAACTGTTCCGGGAGAAGGAAGGCCGTAGGCAGTGTTACAAGACAAACTTGTTTTCTTTTTACTATCGCCAACCTCAAAAATTCAAATCCTGCTTTTAGAGTGAGCCAAGACCGCTGTTACATGGCAATAAATGCAGCCTTTACGGTTTAATTGGTCCACGGACAGCGTGAACACTTTGTATAGTAGCATGAAGGCTGTGGGTTGAGTTACAAAGAGCATATTTAAATCAAGGCCTTGTTTGCTCCTCATACTGTACGTCCCAAAGTGCATACTTGTGGTTTAGGGCCATTGAGACTAATTAATTACAGTTGGCTGATGCTTCAGTTTTAACTGATCTGACAATGCTGCCAATCGTTCACACTATTGAAGAGAAGGACAGAACGGGATGGGTGTAAGATGTGTGTGGGTGTGTTCATGTATGTGCGTGTTAGTGCGTGCGCTCATGTATGCATGGCTGTACTGTAAGTGTGTGTTTGTGAGTTTTGACAAGGGTGTATTTAGTGCAGGTGAAATCCCTTGCCGGATTCCAGGCAGAGCATGTAGGATCCCGCCCACCCTGGAAGTGACCCCATGACCTCTGGTGCTGTCTAATCCCCCAGCAGCACCATGACTAAGGGCTCTAATCTCCAACAGGGGCCCTGGATGACCTGCTTCACCCCCCCCCCCCCCCACCATCCCCCCTGGGGTGAGACCTTACCCAGGGTGTCACATGGCTCATTCTTCCAAGAGCAGATGTCCAGGCCGGTGAGGAGCACAGCATGGTCGTGGCGCTTCCCGATCAGGCCCGACTGCCACTGGCAGAAACTGTTGAGAGACTGGTCAGCGTGGTGGTTGATGGACAGGCCGAGCTGGGGAGGAGACAGAGAGGAAATAGATCATAAAGGGAGACTGGAGAATTCATGACATTGTGGAGGCTGGTGATTTTATTGTCAGGCACTCAGATCGATGTGACTCACTGGATCTTGCTCTAGAAGAAGCAGGCTGACCACCACAATGTTGATATCAGTTCCGATGGTGCCGTCTTTGAAAAGGCTGGAAACCTAAAACATAACATTTTGGTTCAAATGAACCGTTGCTTAACATTTTGTGTGAAATAAATACATAAATCATGACATTCATTGTTGGTCAAGGATTAGGCCAGGGTTTTTCTTCAGGATAAAACCTACTTTGGGATATGTTACATGACTGATGACTGACTGACGGACTGTTGTCCCTCCCCTGCTCACCATGTTCATAACAGTGAGGACGTAGGTGGTGACGTTCTCTCTGCCGTGTTTCTCCAGCATCTTCCTGTCTGCCACCACCAGCGTTTCCACATTCAGGCCGCCCACCTTGTTAGATGTGATGGGTGATCGCTTCGCCCTGCCTGGGAGCTCAAACTCATCAGGCATGACGAGACGATCCTCAGCAGGGGGCTTGGGAGTGTCTGCAGAGATATGGTAGAGGGATAGAGGGCAGGTAGGGAGGGATAGAGATATGAAGAGAGAGAAAGAGGAGACAGGGGGAAAAATGCTTTGAAAAGGATCTCAAATGACAGCTCCTCCGTTTTCCTGGACCTTTCCCTGATAAGACCACGGGGCCGGCAGAGAGTTGAAAGAGCAGGAAATATTTCACTTCTCAAGCTGCTTGCGTGTATTCATTTCAATAAAGACCAGCTACTTTATACCCTACACTATCTGAGCGCTTTTTCCTTCTAAGTGCATTATACACATTACAACATAAACAATCAGTAGTGGGACATTTTGACCTTTATTTTATATTTGTTATTGCACTGTTATCGTTCTGTTTCTGTGATAAAACCACACTACTATCAACTCTACTATCACTGTCCTGTGCAAACAGTCCCACGTGACTGTAATGTGTGTTTCTCATGCGAGCCAATCAAAGGCAGTCATAATAATAAGGACGTTCCCTTACATACATTGCTTGCGGCGTCCACAGAAGTGTTGTCTCTGCAGCTTCCCGTGCTGGTCGCCGTGGTGATGCTGATGATGGTGCTGCAGATATGGGTTGTCAGGTTGCGAGCTGTGGATAGATCCCTGGCCACCATGGACTTTGTGTTCAGCCGAGCGTTTGTAGACCACGTGTGGGTGGTGTCCACTCGGGGAGCTGTAGTTGTGCTCTGCAGCTAAGTGCTGTGGCAAGGGGGCGATGAAGTACTCCTCATCAGACATCCGGATCAGACCTGACTGGAGAGCACAGATACCCCTGGGCATTAGATGTATTCATCAACATTAAACATTCATTATGGGGGATGATGGTGAGAGTCGGGTCAGTAATAAGTCATGTAGATTGGCATGTGTTAAGGAATGGCGTAAGTAAGAGGTCTGTCAGCAGTTCTTGGATAAGGCCTGAAGGGACATAAAAATAGCGAGGAGTCATCTCAAACCAGACACAGACACAAGAAACCCTGGGACAAGGTGCTGTCTCCATAGGTGTTTCCTTAGGTCAGGCTCCCACAGGGATGTGACTTACTGTCTGTCAGGATGATAGAACAGGGTATCAGAGGTATTCTGGGGCAGCTGCTCCTCAACACAGGATTCCTAACCCAGAAGGGTAGTGGTTTCAGAGACCACCTCGCACCAACTTTTACAATGTAAAGGGGTTGCCGTGAATTTGACAGTAACTTACAGGCAGTTCAGTGGCAAGTACAATTATGTATGTCATATTGCAGTACACCAACTGTAATATAAATATGGTATCAAAGCAAGTACTGTGTAACGACACACAGTACAATGCTGCAGAATTGACTGTATTATACTGTACAAAAGTCAATGCTACCGTAATCAGAATGAATGAATGGATAAATGAAATTCATTGAGGGGGGGGGGTTTGTATTTCACTGTAAAAATATGTATTTATGCATATTTGGTGTTTTATATCACTTGCCTTTCTTAGATAACGGCTTTCAAACTGGCAACTACAGGGCAAAATAGACCAAACGGACAGGACACACCAAAGGTTCAAGACTTGCTGCCACTGCAATCTGTCCCCTATACATTTTAAATTGATGGGGTACTATAACCACATTGGAGTTAAATTTGTACAGCATTCTCACTCATGGGTGCAACAAATATAGCCTCTTACAAGAAATGTCTCAAAATATGTTAATGAGCCATTAACAACAATTCTATGCACCCCAAAAGGTTTTTGGCCTTCCAAAAGATACGGTACCCAAAAGTGAAAACATGAAACAGATCAAACTTTTTGGTCCTTTAAAAACCTGCTGTAAGTAAAATATTGTGTGCTATAGCTTGGAAAATAAATAAAATGACAACATAATGTTTGTTTCCAACATTTGGGCTGTTTTCCTAAAGAAGTTAAATCCGCCTGGTGTTTTGTTTCCTTGCAACGATACTAACTAGTATTGAGATACTTGTATCGTCCCGGCCCTTGTATTGTAAAGCCTGTCGTCGGAAGGAGTGGACCAAAGCGCAGCGTGAAAAGTGTTCATTATCAAAAAAACACTCGAAGAAAGTAACAAAATGAAAGCGAACAGTTCTGTCAGGTAACAGAGACTAAATAGAAAACAACTACCCACAAAACACAGGTGAGGAAAAAGGCTACCTAAGTATGATTCCCAATCGGAGACAACAACAGACAGCTGCCTCTGATTGGGAACCACACTCGGCCAAAAACAAAGAAATAGGAAACATAGAATGCCCACCCTAATCACACCCTGACCTAACCAAATAGAGAAATAAAACAGCTCTCTAAGGTCAGGGCATGACAAGTATTCTAGGAACAGTACCTCTCAAACACGGCCATAGAAAAACTCCTGTGCACAACCTAAGTACTGCTAGTTGCCATGGATACAGCTGTCAGATCCAGTGTAAAACATATAAAGTAGCATGATGCAAGACAGCTTTATAGATGATAGTGAGAGTGATAGTGAGAGCAGTCAGAGTGTAACTGGTCAAAGGTTGTTAGAGAAGTTCCTGACTAGTAGTGTCTAAAATGTTTGCAGGTCAACAGAAACAACAACCCAAAGTGAAAAAGTTCCTTTTGAACAGACCTCTGACAGAAACTGTTCTTTAATTAATCAGCTCTTCATTTAAAGGATTCCAATACACTCCAAAGAAAGCAATAAAGTGTTGAGACAACCTTTTCGGAGTCTGCCTGTAAAAACTCATTAAGGAGGGAGACCATTACTCTTCAAGCATCAGCATGGTCCTGTTGACGGAGCTAGAACTGGAGGGGGCTGAATCAATTTGATTAGCGAAAAGAGCCGAACACAGCCACATTCACTTTCCCTTTACATGTTAGAGGAGGGCCACGATGTATGAGATAGCCTCTCTATGGAACCCTGTCAGCAAGCCAACAACTGATTGAAAAGATCCAATATTGTCTCTTTGTCATCCTTCGAGGCAGATAGCTAGGCTTTTCTTCAACACCCTTCGTTCCCTGTGGAATGTGTGTGTGTGTGTGTGTGTGTGTGTGTGTGTGTGTGTGTGTGTGTGTGTGTGTGTGTGTGTGTGTGTGTGTGTGTGTGTGTGTGTGTGTGTGTGTGTGTGTGTGTGTGTGTGTGTGTGTGTGTGTGTAGTTTGTTGATTGCATGGAGCAATAGGTCTCAAAAGTGACAATATCCTTTCATAAATTAGGCAAAGGTCAATCAAGAACAGAACATAAGGCACCAAGCTACTGTAACACCTCTGAAAATGCATTTGACTTACTCACTAGTCAGCTTGACAGTTTGACTTACTCACCATAGGCTGACAGTTTTATTTATACTGAAAATAAATATAAACGCAACATACAACAATTTAAACGATTTTACTGTTCCCGTTCATATTGTCACACCCTGATCTGTTTCACCTGTCTTTGTGCTTGTCTCCACCGCCCTCCAGGTGTCACCCATCTTACTAATTCTCCCCAGTGTATCTATACCTGGATCGATGGGAGGCTTCGAGGAAGTAGGAGGGAGAGGGAATCTGTGCCCTGTCGCCCTCATTCGCCCTTGATTCCCACCTTGCCTCCGAAGAATCCCGGAGACCCCGAAGTCTACATGTACGAGTGAACCCGAAGTCACCCGAGTTCTCTCTGGAATCACAGAGGGCTGCCGAGGACTCCTTCGGAGTCCAGGCACCTGGGCAGGGCTAGATTGACTCCGGCTGAGCGCTTATGCCGACTCCACACCCAGAGTTGTCTATATTGTGGAGTTACGGGACATTTCGTAGCGACCTGCACATTAAAAACCCAGGCTCATCAAGAAGGGGCAAGTACTCTGATGGACCATATGGATAACTTTTCCTCTCCCCTTACTCGCACCCCTTTCCGTGCCATCCTGCTGTGAGGGAATCAGTCGAAATCTCTTCGGGTACTCATCGACTCTGGGGCCGATGAGTGTTTTTTGGACGCTAACCTGGCATCCGAGCTGGGCATCCTCACACATCCCCTCTCCATTCCTATGGATGTTAGAATGCTGGACGTGCGCTCTATAGGCCGGGTCACTCACAATACCACTCCCATCAACCAGGGAACCACAGTGAGGCAATCCAATTTATGCTGATTAAGTCTACTTAGGTATTGGGATTCTCTTGGCTCCAAAGACATAATCCCATCATAGACTGAACTGCTGGTGCCATTATGGGCGGCACGGCCATTGTCTGAAGTCAGCGCAGCCTTCCCAGGGACGTCTTCCTGTGGGCTCGGTAGTTGCCCCAGACCTCTCCTCCATTCTCGAGTATCCCAGGACCAGGACCTCTGGGAGGTTTTCAGTAAGGCCCGGGCCACTTCACTTGCTCCCTACAGCTCTTTTTTTGTGGAGAAGGGCACAACCCTGCGCACATGCATTGACTACCAGGGCCTCAATGACATCACGGTGAAGGATCGTTACCTGCTACCACTCATCGCCTCGGCCAACTGCCTTCTCTGTGTCCAACAGCCAGTTGGAGCGAGCCAATCAAGAACTGGAGATGACTCTTCACTGCCTTGTCTCCGTCAAACCCAACCACCTGGAGCCAGCAACTTGTGTGGGTTGAATACGCCCTCCACACCCTCCACTGCTCTGCCACTCATTACCTGTATTAACTGCACCTGTTTGAACTCGTTACCTGTATAAAAGACACCTGTCCACACACAATCAAACAGACTCCAACCTCTCCACAATGACCAAGACCAGAGAGCTGTGTAAGGACATCAGGGATAAAATTGTAGACCTGTACAAGGCTGGGATGGGCTACAGGACAATAGGCAAGCAGCTTGGAGGGAAGGCAACAACTGTTGGCGCAATTATTCAAAAATTGAAGAAGTTCAAGATGATGGTCAATCACCATCGGTCTGGGGCTCCATGCAAGATCTCACCTCGTGGGGCATGAATGATCATGAGGAAGGTGAGGAATCCGCCCAGAACTACACGGCAGGACCTGGCAATGACCTGAAGAGAGCTGGGACCACAGTCTCAAAGAACCATTAGTAAAACACTACGCCGTCATGGACGCAAGGTCCCCCTGCTCAAGCCAGCACATGTCCAGGCCCATCTGAAGTTTGCCAATGACCATCTGGATGATCCAGAGGAGGAATGGGAGAAGGTCATGTGGTCTGATGATACAAAAATAGAGCTTTTTGGTCTAAACTCCACTCGCCGTGTTTGGAGGAAGAAGAAGGATGAGTACAACACCAAGAACACCATCCCAACCGTGAAGCATGGAGGTGGAAACATCATTATTTGGGGATGCTTTTCTGCAAAAGGGACAGGACGACTGCACCGTATTGAGGGGAGGATGGATGGGGCCATGTATCGCAAGATCTTGGCCAACAACCTTCTTCCCTCAGTAAGAGCATTGAAGATGGGTCGTGGCTGGGTCTTCCAGCATGACAACGACCCGAAACACACAGCCAGGGCAATTAAGGAGTAGCTCCGTAAGAAGCATCTCAAGGTCCTGGAGTGGCCTAGCCAGTCTCCAGACCTGAACCCAATAGAAAATCTTTGGAGGGAGCAAAAAGTCTGTATTGCCCAGCGACAGCCCCGAAACCTGAAGGATCTGGAGAAGGTCTGTATGGAGGAGTGGGCCAAAATCCCAGCTGCAGTGTGTGCAAACCTGGTCAAGAACTACAGGAAATGTATGATCTCTGTCAATGCAAACAAAGGTTTCTGTACCAAATATTAAGTTTTGCTTTTCTGATGTATCAAATACTTATGTCATGCAATAAAATGCAAATTAATAAAAGAAAATGTGATTTTCTGGATTTTTGTTTTAGATTCTGTCTCTCACAGTTGAAGTGTACCTATGATAAAAAAAATACAGACCTCTATATGCTTTGAATGTAGGAAAACCTGCAAAATCGGAAGTGTATAAAATACTTGTTCTCTCCACTGTATATTTTATTATTAAAATACCTTTAGATCATTAGCCCCTCGGCTGTTCATCTTCTGTTTCCCCGTACCCTCCGTATTCATCCCACTTTTCATGTGTCTAGGATTAAACCTGTCTCAGAGCCCTTTGTCTCCTGTTCCCAGGCCCACCCCTCTCCCCCAAAGAGATATGCATATTATTAGTATATAGTATATATTAGATTTTATATATATATATATATTAGATTTGGATAGAAAACCCTCTGAAGTTTCTAAAACTGTTTGAATCATGTCTGAGAGTATAACATAACTTATTTAGCAGGCGAAACCCCGAGGACAAACCATTCAGATAAAAAAAATTGAGGTCACTCTCTTTTCATTGGGGCGGCAGCGTAGCCTAGTGGTTAGAGCGTTGGACTAGTAACTGGAAGGTTGCGAGTTCAAACCCCCGAGCTGTCGTTCTGCCCCTGAACAGGCTGTCATTGAAAATAAGAATATGTTCTTAACTGACTTGCCTGGTTAAATAAAGGTAAAATTAAATTAAATTGGGAATCCATTTTTCTAAAGGTCGTTCTTGCAGTTCCTACTGCTTCCACTGGATGTCATCAGTCTTTAGAAATTGGTTAAGGTTTTTTCTTTGTGTAATGAAGATGTAGCCCTGTTCAGAACGAGGGTCGCTTCAAGTGTACTGTTAGATAGAGGCGCGTGACCAGAAAGCATGCTACAGTTTGTTTTCCTCCTGTATTGAACATAGATCATCCCGTCTACAATTTTATTGATTATTTACGTTAAAAAATAACTAAAGTTGGGCCTCCCGGGTGGCGCAGTGGTCTAGCTGTGCCACCAGAGACTCAATTGGCCTAGCATCCGGGTTAGGGAGGGTTTGGCCCGTAGGGATATCCTTGTCTCATCGCACACCAGCGACTCCTGTGGTGGGCCGGGCGCAGTGCACGCTAACCAGGTCGCCAGGTGCACGGTGTTTCCTCCGACACATTGGTGAGGCTGGATTCCAGGTTGGATGCGCGCTGTGTTAAGAAGCAGTGCGGCTTGGTGGGTTGTGTTTCGGAGGACGCATGGCTTTCAACCACGAAATTGGGGAGAAAAGGGGGTAAAATTCAACAACAAAAAAAAATACCTAAAGTTGTATTACAAAAGTAGTTTGAAATGTTTTGGCAAAGTTTACAGGTAATTTTTGAGATATTTTGTAGTCACGTTGCGCAAGTTGGAACCAGTGTTTTTCTGGATCAAACGCGCCAAATAAATGGACATTTTGGATATATATCGATGGAATTAATCGAACAAAAGGACTATTTGTGATGTTTATGGGACATATTGGAGTGCCAACAAAAGAAGCTCGTCAAAGGTAAGACATGTTTTATATTTTTATTTCTACGTTTTGTGTCGCGCCTGCAGGGTTGAAATATGCTTTCTCTCTTTATTTACGGAGGTGCTATCCTCAGATAATAGCATCATTTGCTTTTGCCGAAAAGCCTTTTTGAAATCTGACATGTTGGCTGGATTCACAATAAGTGTAGCTTTAATTTGGTATCTTACATGTGTGATTTCATGAAAGTTTGATTTTTATAATAATTTATTTGAATTTGTCACTCTACATTGTCACATATCCCAGAGAGGTTTTAACAAACTTGCGCACAACATTTGAGAGAAATAAGGTTTTTGTGCATATCTGAACATTTCCGGGAACTTTAATTTCAGCTCATGAAACATGGGACCAACACTTCACATGTTGCGTTTATGTTTTTGTCCAGTGTAGTTTTGAATGAGTTCAAGTTGTGCAATTTGCAACAGCACTTCAGTTAAAGGTTTGCAATATAAGACAAGAACACAGATAACATTAATCTGGCAGCCACGACCGCATCCAAGACGTTCTAGAAGAGTTTGCTGTGCTGTGCTAGCTGAGCGTGCATTTATCGCAGTCTGTGAAATGTGTCGTGTTGCTGTAGAATGAAGAGGCTTGTGGGTTTGGTTTATTCCGCCTGGCAGAGCGACCAGACAGACAGGCTGATAAACACCCTGGCCTCTGACAGGCAATCAGTTCACTACTGTGGATGTTCATGTCAGCAGGGAAAGAGAGCGTTAGACAGCGCTGGTGAGCAGGATGTATCCACCTGGCCTCATCCACTGTGAGTTACAAACAGAGGAATAATGGTGAAATGGACTCTGTATGCATTGGCAGACTAGGGGGAAAAAATATGTATTTTCTTTTGGTCAGCACTACTATATTATTATGTATTGCCTAGTCATTCGTTTATGTGATGATGTGATTTCATGAGACAGAGAAAGAACCGAGTGAAGAGAGGTGAATGAAGAAAAATTAATTCCTTTTTCTTTGGTTTCCCCAAACCTCTGTCCTTTCTCTCATTTGATGACCAAGTTAAGCAGTTAATTCCACTCTCTGACCATGTCCGAGATCGTTGACTAGAGTGCTGAACCTCACACATTCCGTCTGGACATGGAATACCATTTAATCTCACCCCCTACTCCCCAAATCCAGCTCAAATAGCTGTGCATTGTCATCCACACCCCCCAAACCCCTCATACCCCATGACCCCTGTCCATTCTCTATGTGTGACACCCACCTCCCCCTTCACCCTCCTGATTCACATTTCCCCAGACTAGCAGGTGGCAAAGTAAACATATGCGCACAAAGGGGGAGCCATGCAGAAGCTCTTGTTGTGAAAACAGTGGCGGGCCATGGCAGACTGCCACCATGCACAGGCATCCGCTCCCAGACTCCCACCTCCTGGGACAGGACAGGGGGACAACGGGGGCACTCTGGGGAGGCCAAGTCCACCATAATCCCATCCATCTCTCTTCCCCCAGGACCTGACAGAACCACCAAACCACCTCGTATCGCTCATTCCTCCCCCGATGAGGATCAAAAGGCCCTGTGTGTGACCCAGGGGCTCTTGTCAAACTTGGTTCTGTTTCTCCCATGATAGTAATGGGCAGTAATGGCTTCGGGCGTCCGTCGATGTCTGTCAGCCTCGTTCTCTGTGTTGCTCCAGTGCTTTGTTGAGGCAGAGTGATTTCCCTTTCCGACTGATGGGTTTCAATCAAAGGAGGTTTACACTAAATGCAGTGACGTCTATTTTGGCCTAGCCACCGGGTACCTTGTGAGCCTTGCCTTCCTGTGTCACATTTTCCTCCTTGTTCTCTAACGTGACTTCGGCAGAGCCTTAGAAAACTGTGTCCAGACAGAGAGAGAATAACCGTACGGGATGTCTTCAGCACAGCTGGGCAGCCAGACCAGCCAGGACCCCTCCCTGTGAACCAGCCTTAGCTAGCCCCCGACACTGGCCATAATTTAGGAGTAGACAGTGTGAGGACAGAGAGCAAGGAGACACTGACAAACATGGTGAGGATACACAATGCTATACTGGATTTAGAAACCATTCCACTGGCTTAATAGCCACAAGACTTGAGTGCAACCCTCACTGTCATTTCATTACACTTTTCCACTGCACTGTAAAGATCTGGAAGCCGGGTCAGTCTGGTGCCTGCTCCAGCCCTTTGAACTGACGAGTTTAGGGATCTCACCAACTAACTCACAGCACACTGTCAAGCAATATAGGCCCATGCATGGATATATGGTTGCTATTTGTATAAATCTCGGCTATGCGTTACATCAATAAAGATATTTTCGGCTATTTTTTGCAGTGGTGATAGTAGTAGTAGTTCATCCCAGATGAGCCCATTTTTAACATTTGCATATGTTTTGTACAGCTACCCTGGACACCATTTTTAACATTTGCATATGTTTTGTACAGCTACCCTGGACTACGCTTGTGACATTAACAAATCTGTCAGCGACAGAATTACTCACACAGACTGAAACTGTAAAAGAGACAAAGATGGAGGAGACAAAGAACCTCTTCCAGGTTCTAACCTCTATCTGTGTACAGTCTGTTAGCAGATTAGCCTGGAATCTCGCTAGCCACTTCCTGTTGTAATGTGCCTCCCCCCCTTTAACCCACAACAAAGTTAACCAACACCCTGGAGCAAATCCACTGTTAGCTAGCTAGCGCTTCCCATTGTCTGCCAACCCCACTCACCACCTCACACTCAATTATCACACATGTATTCCATTTGTCTCAGAAACATACCACACTTTACTATAAAATATCTAATAACATCTTTGCTTGATAATGGGAGGAAATTGATTCCATCTGTCGAGATGTGGTGCGTCTCTCTTCTTGTTCTGCCTGAAATGTTTGTGAGAGTCCTGCGAAGACTAGCAGAACTGCAAGATGAAATGTAAAAGTACAACACTGAAGGGACAACATGCAAAGAAAACATAAACATACTTGTAGCCATAAAATATCAGTCATATCAGATACTAATACCTCAATGTACTGTATTTTTTTCGGGCAAAACATTTAATACATGTTTTGTTATGTATAGTGCTGTGAAATGGATGTTATTCACGATAACATACATCATCTGAAAAGTACTTGAGATGTATTGAATTTCACAGGGAGTAGAGAGACACCAGGTCCTCAGACTTCAGGGAAAGCTGGCATATTGATGTGGCAGACCTCTAGTGATCTCCTTAAATGTACACTTGTAAGAGTTACACAGATTAGAGGGAGATGTCCTCTGTTCAACCCCAGTCTACTTCTCCTCAGACCTGCAGACATCAGACGACCCCCCCACACACACATGGTTACTCTGAGGAGACAGTTTTCCGAACCCAACAGTCTACATGTTGGGAGTTGGCTAACACACCGATGGTCTCAGAGGACTTCCATAGGGAAGCTATTACGACATGACTTTGCTTTTGCTTTCATGTGGTTTTCCGAGGCCTGTGACTACATACTGTAACCTTACACATTTCGGCCATGCGTGTTTTCAGTGTTAGTACGGGACACAATTTATAGCTCGTTCCTTAGGGTCTGTCGCGGGGGAAAACGTAATTAGCTTGTCTTTGTGTAAACTGTAGCTGCTTTTAAGGCTCCCAGCCATGACATTATATTTTAAGTTAGTAAGCGCTTACATGCCGTTAAAGACTGGGAGAGATGTGTGAGAAACTCAAAGCCAGTGATTATATAGCTCTAAAACACATCTGCACTCCAGCTCAGCGTTACATGTGACCACAGTGTCGGTGAATGCAGACCAGAGCATCCACATCACTCAGCTTCTGTCAACTATGGTAAAAAGATACAGGCCATTATCAGTCCAAAATACAGCCCACTTCTGTGTGAGCGGTCTATGTCTCCATGTCTATCATTCGACCTGGCCCATAATGATTTGAGTTTGCCTCAGCGTTAGCATTGAGCATTCCACAGAGTGTGTGGCGTCACTAATTGCCTTTAAAGAGCATAGACACCCACTGAGCAACCCTTGTTCTCCAAATAAAGCAGAGGTGGGCCTGGAAACACCATGGCTAATGATGTTATACAGCCCCCTTATCAGCTGAATCGAATGGGCAAGGTTCAACTCATTTTCCTGTCAGACCAGTTGGGACCAAGCAACTTCCTCTGACAGTGGATGATGACTCTGCAGGTGGCCAAGTTGGGAAGTCCACTATTTCTGGCACTCGGTCACTCCCAAACTCACAAGAGGTCAGAAATAGAGAGAAGAAGAGGATATGAGGGGAAAAGAGAAATTGATTCAATCTTAAAGTAAATATGGGATATACTGTATAGGGTTCTGTGTTCAATTTAGCTAACACCTTTACAATTACCATTGTTTCCAGTACCCTGCCCTGAACCACAGACACGGTCACTAGCCGGCTAACATACAGTACTCCACCCTGCACCTTTGAGACCGATGCCCTTGTACAGTCATTGAACACGGGTCACTTTAATCATGTGTACATACTGTTTTACCCACTTTATATGTAGATACTGTATTCTAGTCATGGCTCATCCTATACAGCTGATTGGGGACTTTATTACGGATGAATGTGCTTTTTCATTCTGCTTGCATTTTGCATTTATATTTGATGTGTGCGTTTTCTGTCATTCCTGTAAAAGAGGCCGTGGTCTCAGTATAAGTCCCTGATAAAATAAAGGTTAAAAAAAATGTTTTTTCACTGCTATACACACCTTTTCTATTCATATACTGTCAATAACCCCATTCACATACATATATATTATTTTGATTCTGGACTCAGGTCCGGAAGCTAATTTCCTGCAATTCTGTCCATTTTGCTCCATTTTTGTACTGTGTATTTCAATCATTTATTCTCTCATTCTAATATGTTTAATACTGTACATTTTATTTTATTGACACTGTTTATACACAACGCATATTTTTTTGTATATACTGGATTCTTGACATCGCTCACTCTGGTATATCTACAACTGTACATATAATTCCTAGAATATCTTGTGTAAATTCATCCAGGGTAGATACGTAGCGATTGCATTTTGATTACTGTTACAGTGCTATTTGGGTTGTTAATAGGATTCGTTATGACATTTCTTAATTTCTTTATTTTTTTAACTTTTTGGATTATGTGTGTAAGTGTCTTGTATTGCATCGTATTGCTGCACTGTTGGAGCTAGAAACACCAGCATTTAGCTGCACCTGTGATAACATCTGCAAAATCAGTGTACGCAACCAATAAACGTTGATTTGATTTGTTCTGCAACCATGTTTGTGCACGTCTTATACACAGAGACAAATGTTCACTAAAGCAGCCATACCGGTCAAAACACTATCCTCTTCTCACAACAAGCCAGAACCGTTGTTGGAAAAGAACATATTGTCTAACAAAAGCTGTACTGCATCTACTGTGCTGACACAGACGCGTCAAGGAATATGTATGGATTCTGCTTTGTGAACTGACGACCACTTCAGCGCTCCTCATTCGTCTTGCGTGAGAAAACCAGAGCACAATGCCTGTGACAAGAGCAGAATGGCGAGGGCCTGGCTCCCTCTCCTACTGGCATCTAGCGTTGGGCACTACATCACTGTCACCACAGAGACCACCAGGGAATCGCCCTCTGCAGCGCTCACAACACGACCGGCTCACGTCGTATGTGGCATAACAGCCTATGAGTTATGAGAGGGACGAGGGAGCCATTGTAACTACAGAGGCCCAACAGACGTTCCAATTTGTCCAGTCCTCTTATGAAAATGGACAAGTACAAATGCCCAAAGCCCTACCTGAGAATCCCTCATCATGTATCAGGCTCAGGCCTACTCCCTGTATGCCCTGCATCCATATGGAGCCCATTGTGGGGTGATGGAGCCCATGGGACACTGAGCAGAGAGAGTTGTGGCTTACAGTAGGTCATATGTGGTGCTGAGAAAGAACTGATCTGCAGCCATCTTGTTTATTTCAGGCCTGTGCACAGCATTTAAATATGATACTCTCCAAAGAAAAGTTCACTCCAGGACAATCATTTATGGCCACCACATCACCTATAAATCATGTTTTGTAATATATGTAGGACTATAATATTCCCAATAATAATCCCAATAAACCGGTTATATGACCAATACCACCCCACGGGAAGTGAATGACCGTCTTTTTGTTTTCACACAGCGAAACGTCCTGCGACTTACACCTTGTCGAGACAGACAAATGTGCATGTCTGCTGATGCGTTTCCTTTCCTCAGTTCATTGTTAATGGATATCACAACTGTTCCTGAGTGGTATTCCACACTCTAGGGTGTCAACGACAACAATAAGGCACTCAGCAAAATAAACAACTTGCTTTGAGGTGTCTGAGAGCAAAACGCTGGGGAATGAGAGAAAGAAAGAGAAAAGGGGGAGTTTTCACACTCATCCCCTAGTACCTGGGGGTCATTAAAAAGACCCCTAGTACACATCCAAACAGACTCAATTACCCCCTAATTAGAACAGGTCTACAACTCCACAGGGGTTGTGGGAAAATAATACACCTAGACCTCTCAGGCTCATTTCTAAAGCAAAGAACAACAGCAAAAACGTGTTCTCAGAATATATGTGGTTACCTAAGAGAAAGTGACCTGCTTCAATAGGAAACACTGAAAGGAGAGATGCCTTTACATGCACACAGTATTCCGGATGGTAGCTCATAGCCCGGTTTTAGTCTTACTCTGGATAAGCTGCACCCGCTCACGAGTATCCCTGTATCTGTAAATAAACAGAATATTCCTAATTTAAGATCATACGGGTTAAATGGAATATTAACTGAAATATGGACACCGACTGTAGGCCTATAACCTCTCACACGTAGAGTAATATAATATTAACTCTTGCAGAATTATGCATTTCTTGCTGTAAAATTATACAACAAATGTTCATTTTGTCTCGGCTACAGGAGTGGAGAAATCGGATTTATTTCTTTCAGTATCTCTTGAGAAAAGGTGACAGCGCGTGTAATGTGTTATCTTTGAGGCTGTTATGCAAGCAGACTATTTCAACCACATGAAATATGCGCCCAAGACGAACTTGAAGTCTTATCAGAAATGTGTTTCATCGTTTTCTCAGCTAACACTTCAACTTTAAAAGGTGTGGCTATAACTGTATAGATTAGAGAGACACGCATCCTAACGTGGAAGAGGGGGCTTGGGAAAGGTCATGGTCGAGTTTGTCATGGTCGGACACGCTTAGCCAGAGAGCCGGAATCCGCTGAAGGGGCAATCTAACGGCTCAACAGCCAAACAATATAGCTGGTCCACACACCAATGCTCCCGCCTTCCAATAAGATAATAAATGACATATTAAGGAAGGTCTCAGAGAGTGCATCCAAGCCTACTGGTCGTGGGCTGGAACAGTTCTTGTTGAGTTCAGTTCAGCTCTTGGGGACTGGTCCTTGTGAGGAAGGGATGGCTCTGTCACCCAGTGTATGGAGTGGTGGCCTGAGGAGGACAGCAGAGCTCTAATTTATCTCTCCCTGCATTCACAGAGGAATGGGACAGCAGCTTTGAACTTGCACTACAGAGGAACTGAGACCAGCACGACCCTGAAAGAGAGAGTGACTGAGGTCAACCACCGTGACCTCTGGTACCAGAGAATGTAGGCAGAAAACTCCTGTGTGCAACCAGCAATAGCTGAACTAGTTTTTTATTTTTTTTAATCTGGTGTCTTGAAGTCATTTGAGGTCAGCAGAAAAGAGAAAAAGAGAAAATACTATTGACACACAAAGGAAGTACATGTCCTTCTCATGAGGAATGTAATTAAAAACACCATGTTAAATGATTCAGGATTTACTAAGCAAATCCCCTATCCCCGGTCTTAATACAGAGTCTGCCTGTTCTTGATTTAAAAACAGAATCCCCCTCCATCTGCTAGGGGCATGATGCTGTCAAACAGTAGTTAAGAGAACCAGCGTGGGCAGACTGACCGACCCTGAGCCTGTCTGTCTGTGTGCCAGCAGTGGGGACCTACTGTACACTACCACAGAGAGGGCCTCCATAGGCCCATAGAGAGAGCAACCATCCTCCCTAGGAGCGCCACTCCAAACTCGGAATGAACATTCTTCTTCTTGCACAAAAACAAAATCAAGCTCTCACCCAAACAGGCTGCCAGTTATCCTCCATTTCCGGGCAAAAGAAGCTGCTGAGGATCAACGGGGATGAATGGGTCCTCATTTGTACCTAATCCAAAGCTCCTCGTGAAGGGGAGATGACACGTGGGGTTAAAGTCCTCCAGGCTATGCACTCTTTCAGTGTAACAGACAGACCTTCTTTCCGGTGCATGTTTTTTTTTTTCGATCTTCCCCCTTTTTCCAGTTTTAATGTACTACTGTAAAAGTAGGTATTTTAATGTGTCTCTCCCTCCTTTCCGTCGGAAATCTAAAAGTAGAGGCACATTTTAAGTAACGGTGGACTAAGTGAATTTCTGATGGCCCTCGGGTCATCCTTGGGAAGAGAAAAATGAAAAAGGGGAGGAGAAAACAGGTCAAAGAGTCCTTCCAGTCTATTCAAATGCAACTGCTCCCAAATTACATTGTGTCCGTGCACAGTTTTAAAAGAATGGGTCACTGCTGTTTTATTGTGGAGAAGCTCATGAAAGGGACAATACAAAGAGTAGCACTGCCAGCCAAGCGGCTGAAACTTCACCCTGGGTTTAATTGCACTGAACAAGGGAGATGGGGAAGAAGGGCAAACAAGGGACAAAAAGCAGGCAGCAAAAGAGGTAGATGCTATTGGCAAAAAATAAAGGTATGTTTTATGGAGGCCTAGTGTCCGGGGTGGGACATGTGATCTGCGTGTCCAACCTGAGGGAGGAAATAGTGAAAGAGGCACTAAGGCCAGCAATTTAAAAAACAGAACTGTCTCTTACATTGCATATTATAAAGGTGGGTTTGACTGACACAAGATGCAATCCATGAAAAGTCTATATCACAAGAAAAAAACAGGTGAATGTTTCCTGACACAGGATAAAGTGTAAGGACTCAAGGGGACACTTACCAAGCCAGAACATGTAGATATGGCTGCAGAGGAAGCTGTGAAGTTGTGTATAAATCCCTGATACAAGCAGTCCTGATGGGCTGGCTCCTGTGCCAATGTGGTGATGCCCTCTGTCCCCAGTACCTGTACTGTGAAGCCCTCTGCCACTACCATGGAAGGCTGTAAGTCCAGGTGCATGTCCCACCCGAAGGCAGATAGTCTGTAGTGTACAGGGCCCCTCATGGATGGCAGGGACCTCTTATTCCGGCCTCGCCGCAGCATATCGTGGGTCACATACCCACCCTGAGCATCCACCTCAATTGGCGTCACAAACACGTAATCTGAAGGAGAACCACAGAGAATGTCACTTACCAAACCCACATCCAATGGGTTCATCTTATTTGCACAAAGCATTTGCACAAATCTCAATTCCCTCTAGTCTAATTATACTGATCATGGTATAGTTGGTCAAACAGTGTCATAATATTTAACTGATTTGTGAGGGGAGTATTAGACATCATCAAATCATTTTTCAGATCCAAAAGTCATAAACGTTATTCCACTATCATAGCCTATATCATTATAATAAACATTTATTCAATAAGAACACGGAGACACCCATTATTTAGAAACAGTATCAGACGCCACGTAGGCCTAATAGGAACGCCCAGAAACAAATCCAGATAGTTTTTTACAGTCACATCCACTCTCACTGGTAAATCAAAGAATGTAAATCATCTAAACTTGACCCGCCCCGTATCCGGCTGCTCAATGAGGAAACTGCCGCTTCTGCAGGGAATTCCTTCACCGGCATAACGCGCGTGGCTAAAGTTTACCAGCCAAGAAGATGAGAGGCAGTATGCGCGCAAGACACCATATGAGCGCTTTAACTGGCGACTCATCGATAAACCTGACACACCAAATACAAGTAATGCGTTTTATTATTTCTGAACAGTAGCTATGTTATTGTTTCATTCTAAAGGATTGTAAAAAAAAATAACAGACTGTTGCAGACTACAATGCTGTTAGTAAACATTTTCTTATCTGTTATGGAGAGAAGTAAACAACCGGCCCGTGCAAAAATACGAACCGTGATTCAGTCCACTGGTGTCACTGGCAAAAGTGGACGAAACAGAGTAAATGGAATGTGAGCAGTAGATATGCAGCGTCTGCAAAACGACAGGTAGGAACAAGTTAATGGCACAACATGCGCAACAGTTTACTGTAACAGGCAGCCTACTGCAATTTAAACGTATATCTGATTATACAGTTGTCACCTGCCTTCAATGTGTTCCAGAACCACAGAGTGGATAAAATCTTCACTGATGTGCAGCTGACAAGTGGGATAGGCAAAGTCCATAGCAAAAGAAAAAGGCAATCCATGTTGGCATGCAATACCTCCTCTGTTACCTCCTCAACAAACACAGAAGTAATAACCTGCGGCAGCGCATAATGCAACTGTAAGACATTGCTAATTTCTTTAGGTGCCTTTTACATATAATCACGTCAAGTCCGCCGGGTCCATTTGGCTGTGCCTGGAGAGGTAAAGCGCACTCGTGCGTCTTTCTGAAACAGGTAGCAAATCGCCGGAGTGCTGACTGTGCTCTCTATAGTGAACAGTGACAGTCAGCTCCTGCAGACTGTAAAGCAGCAGTAGCACCCGCGGGTGGAAACGAAGCGGGGCCAATCAGCAAAGAGCATCATCTTCTCTGTGATAAGTAGTCTACTGTTGTGTAGGAAAGCTCGTAACTCTCTTTGGCTCAGTGTTGAGCTGAACAAATTCGTGCTCCCCACACAACCCACAGGGCAAAAAACGGGTTAAATCAACGTGGTTTCCACGTAATTTTAACCCAAACAAATATATGTGATCATGTTGAATCAACGCATTTCATTTTTTTCCCACACAGTTTTGAGAGCTAAATCCAATGGCATTATGATTTTTTTGTTGTTGATTTCACGTTGAATTGACCTTAGTTGACAACTAACCAAATGTAAATCAAAACAAGACGTTGAACTGACGTCTATGACCAGTGGAAATGATATAGAGATGTTTAAATGAATATTTCAGGTCCAAGCAACTTTCCACACCAAGGAAGATACAGAAAGTATTTGATTAAAATACGAATTGTGTAGCGTAGAATTCAAGGTCAGATTTTCATTCCACTTTAAAAGTCTTCTAAGAAATTGCCCACCTGACAGACCTTTGTATGAAATGTAATTATCAAATGTCATTTTTGCAAACGTGATTTTTTTCCACTTGTCCAGTGTGTGCTTACACATGATTTGAACACTTGTTCTGATCATTTTGCACTTGTTTTTTCTAAGTGTCAAATGGCATTTTTTTTTGTTCACATGTTCTTTACACCTGTCCAGGGTGCATTTACAGGGGACTAGAACACTTGTTATTTTTACACACGTTTATTATACCTGTTCAGCATATTGGGTAAGTAATGGCGTGTTTGTAGTTGTTTTTGGATAATTGCCGAAAATAACCTATTTGTTAGAATTTAAGCATTTATGTATTGAAAAAAGCACATATTTCTTTTTCTTAATTTTAATTAGCTATCCATCATTTTTCCTTGTCTGAAGTATCAAACTCTTAGTCCATGTAAAAAGAAAAAGATGACACTTTCCATCCACCAGATGGGATTGTTTTGAGAAAAGTACCTACTTCTCCAAAACCCCATTTGTTTGATAAATAAATTAAAGCAATAATAGTCACTGTACCTTCCAAACCACAAAGGCTGGATTTTAAAAAATTCTAAAAAGGAATTTATAAACTGTTAAGGAGGCAACAGAGGAAAGGACCAGGGTGCAAGTTCTGGTTTCTCGTGAATTCTCCATTCCTTCTCCAATGTATTCCATTTTGCCCACTTCCTCGCCAGACAGTTGCAACAAACTGTTTTTTAAATGTGCTAATTTAATTAATCTACAACATTTAAAAAATGGTAGTAGACCTTTACAGTAGACATTTCCCCGACCATAGTCTAGCTCAAAAATAACGAGACTTTTTCAGTATGCAAAAAGTAACAGTACAAAACATACATTATTTTAGCAAACATAAAATCATAAGTGAGGTTTGACTGAATATATATTTAATAAATGTTTCAAAACAATACAACATTTCTCACATCAGGCATAAAAAATATTAGAAACAGAATAAACTAAAATAATTCTGAATGTATTTCTAATGTAACAGTTGTTCATGAAGTAAACATTGTATGACTTGGTGAAGGTGTGGTGGAAAGGAGCTGTCCGTTTTCCTCCCCCTCCTTCATCTGTGGTGCTCATTCAACATAGCATTTGGAGATTCCTGTGAACAGCAACATCTTCCTAACAAGAATTTAGACCAGACAATTCAACAGAATTCACTCTTGTTCTTGTTGATGATCGGTACAACATGAGACAGATAGCAAGTAATCAAGGCATGGTATATCAGACCGTATACCACGGGTATGAGTCAATATTACTTGTTTACTGTTGGTAACCAGTTTTTAATAGCAATACGGTACCTTGGGGATTTGTGGTATATGGTATTTTGCCCCGTTTATCAAAAGTGTTGGAAAGACTTGTCTATAATCAACTGACTGGCTTTATTGATGTCTATAGTAGTCTCTCGGGTATGCAATCTGGTTTCCGCTCAGGTTATGGATGTGTCACTGCAACCTTAAAGGTCCTCAATGATGTCACCATTGCCCTTGATTCTAAGCAATATTATGCTGCTATTTTTATTGACTTGGCCAAAGCTTTTGATACGGTAGACCATTCCACTCTTGTGGGCCGGGTAAGGAGTATTGGTGTCTCTTAGGGGTCTTTGGCCTGGTTTGGCCTGGGTCTTTGGTCTATCTCTCTCAAAGAGTGCAGTGTATAAAGTCAGAAAATCTGCTTTCTCAGCCACTGCCTGTCACCAAGGGAGTACCCCAAGGCTCAATCCTAGGTCCCACGCTCTTCTCAATTTACATCAACAACATAGCTCAGGCAGTAGGAAGCTCTCTCATCCATTTATATACATATGATACAGTCTTTTACTCAGCTGGTCCCTCCCCAGAGTTTGTGTAAAATGCTCTAAAACAAAGCTTTCTTAGTGTCCAACAAATTTTCTCTACCCTTAACCTTGTTCTGAACACCTCCAAAACAAAGATCATGTGGTTTGGTAAGAAGAATGCCCCTCTTCCCACAGGTGTTATTACGATCTCTGAGGGTTTAGAGCTTTAGGTAGTCACCTCATACAAGTACTTGGGAGTATGGCTAGACAGTGCACTGTCCTTCTCTCAGCACATATCAAAGCTGCAGGCTAAAGTTAAATCTAGACTTTGTTTCCTCTATTGTAATCGCCCCTCTTTCACCCCAGCAGCCAAACTAACCCTGATTCAGATGACCATCCTACCCATGCTAGATTATAGAGACATAATCTATAGATCAGCAGGTAAGGGTGCTCTCGAGTAGCTAGATGTTCTTTACCATTCGGCCATCACATTTGCCACCAATGCTCCGTATAGGACACATCACTGCACTCTATACTCCTCTGTAAACTGGTCATCTCTGTATACCCGTCACAAGACCCACTGGTTGATGCTTATTTATAAAACCCTCTTAGGCCTCACTACCCCCTCTCTGAGATATCTACTGTAGTCCTATCTACTGCAGCTCCTCTTTTCAGTTCCCTGCAGCTATTGACTGGAATGAGCTGCAACAACCACTCAAACTGGACGGTTTTATCTCAATCTCTTCATTCAAAGACTCAATCACAGACATTCTTACTGACAGTTGCAGCTGCTTTGTGTGATGTATTGTTGTCGCTACCTTCTTGACCTTTGTGCTGTTGACTGTGTCCACTAATGTTTGTAGCATGTTTTGTGCTCCTCTCAAGTTGTGTTGCTACCATGTTGTTGTAATGTTGTGTTTCTACCATTCTGTGTTATCATGTGTTGCTGCCTTGCTATGTTGTTGTCTTAGGTCTCTCTTTATGTAGTGTTGTGTTGTTTCTCTTGTTGTGATGTGTGTTTTTGTCCTATATTCATATTGTATTTTTGCAAATAAATCTCAGCTTGCTAACTAGCCAACACAAGAAATATACACAAAGTAAACAATTATTTTCCAATATAAAGATAGTCTCAACCAAATGACAAGTATAAATAACTATTGCTATGATCCACAACGAAACAACCATTAGTTACAGGCTAAAGAGAAGTATATTGCTAGCTAGCTAACTAGCCATGCTATTTCAACGAAAATAATCTATCTAGCCAGTGTCAGCTTTGTAGTTGTAATGCTATGTGGAAATAGTTGTTTTAATTTCTTACTCCATTTTTATCACCAACGCCTTGCCGTAGCGTTTAGATTCTGTAAATGTAATTTACTAATTTTAACAATTTGATTCATATTTAGAAACATCTCATCTCTCCCTGAGTAAGCGATTCATCGCAACAGGCTGGAAGTCAAACAAAGTCAAACTCACAGAAATGTATGTGAGAGGGGCTACAATGTGGTACTTTCACACATGAAATGTACCCGTTACTACACAGGCGTTCAGAACGTGTGCAGTGGCACGTAATTGAACGCATGTAAAAATGACCATAACAAGCATTCAAATCACCTGTAAACACACACACTGGACAGGTGAAAAAATCATGTTTACAAAAAAATAACATTTGACTCTTGAAAAAAGCAATTGAAAATGATAATTACAAGTATTAAGACGATTTGAAACTCTTGGCCTTCCATATAGCCCCGAGACTGCCGCGCAGCTCCCCCGGGACTGCCGTGCAGAATAAATAGAGTATCAACTCATGGATGTCACAATTTTTTTTAATTTTACCTTTATTTAACTAGGCAAGTCAGTTAAGAACAAACTCTTTTTTTCAGTGACGGCCTAGGAACAGTGGGTTAACTTCCTGTTCAAGGGTAGAACGACAGATTTGTACCTTGGCAGCTCTGGGGTTGGAACTTGCAACCTTCCGGCTACTAGTCCAACGCTCTAACCACTAGGCTACCCTGCCGCCCCTAAGATGGTGCCTCTTCCTGTTCGGGTGGCGCTCGGCGGTCGTCGTCACCGGCCTACTAGCTACCACCGATCCTGTTTTCTGTTTCATTTAGTTTTGTCTGATTAGTTGCACCTGTTTCTTGTTTAGGTTTTGGTTTTGGGCTATTTAAACCCGGTAGGCCCGCCGGCTTTTGTGAGGGCTTGTTTTCTATTATATGATGTGTGTGAGTTCTGTGGAAGTATTTTGTTCTCGAACCATTTCGTCCTGTTGTTTTGGACTGGGTCTTATTGCGCCCGTGTGTGTGTGGCGTTGACCAACACTGTTGTTTTGGGAATAAACATTCCATATATCAACTACCCTGCTCTCTGCGCCTGACTCCTCCACCCACTACTTCTAGAAGTACATGACAATGGAGAGAATCACGAGATTGAATTTTAATTTAGTTAACTCTACCAACGTTTCCGTTTACTGTGGCAATTGTGATCGAATCAACGCAATTATTAGCCACTTTCAATGCATCATACTGAAACAAAACGAACTATGCAAGACTTAGTATGCAAAACTAACTATGCAGGATATTTTGTTGTAGGATTCTATTGCATTGACACCCATGACTCAGCCCGTAATCTACACAGACCGTGCGGTATAAACAATCAGAGCTGAAGTAGGCCTATATGCAATTTTAAACGGATTGGTTCAAGCCCTGAATGCTGATTGACTGACAGCCATGGTATATCAGACCATATACCACAGGTATGACAAAACCTTTATTTTTTTTACTGCTCTAATTACGTTGGTAACCAGTTTATAATAGCAATAAGGCACCTTGGGTGTTTGTGGTGTATGATCAATATACCACGGCCAAGGGCTGTGTCCAGGCACTCCACGATGCATTGTGCTTAAGAACAGCCTTTAGCTGTGGTATATTGGCCATTCGATCTCCAACTGTCACATAGTAATGAACGTGTAGGGTTCGGGAGTCGGGACGAGAGAGGCAGGCAGCGTTTCTCAACCAGTCGAAATCATGAATCAGCTGGCATCATTTTTATGGATATACAAAGAAATCTCAATTGAAAAAAAGGTCAAACAAAACAAAGTGCAGCTAGTTTGCAGTCTTTCTCCAGCTTCAGTTTTTTAGTTATTTTGTTAGCTGTGCTGTTGGCTGGCTCCTCTGAACAACAGTGCCCTAATGAATTTTCTATGCCAGGTGAAATCGTGCCTCATTAGCTCATTGTTATGGATGCATCCAAATAAATGTCTCTAGAAAACAGCTTAAACGAATGCAGTTACTTTTGTTATTCTATCTGCACTGTTTGACATGACTGTATGTTAGCCGTAGTTGGCTAGCTAGCAATCAAGGGATAAGAACGCTGCCAGCCAGTATGACAATGGAACATTTAGAACAAACGACTGGGTCGCGTCCATAGATACAGAACAGAAATACTGAACGACTGGGTCACATCTCTGGCAACCGGGTAGCTTGGGTAGCAACCCTACATTTTGTTTCGGGACTATATCTTGTGGAAGGATGAAATAGTGTGAATAATTTCATCAAAATGATTTTTTAAAGAAAATATGTAAATCATTATTTGAATATGTTGGTAACCCGTTGTGTAAAAGTGATAATCCCAGAGAAGCTGGTGTTTGGAGGATACCAGTATATCCTCCAAACCCCGGATTCATGGGCATTATCACTTAAATACACCATTGCTATTTATGGATCTGTGAAATTGACTTTGAACTGGACTGTTTACAGCATGAGCGGTCATGAGTAGATGTGCTTGTTTTGAGATCAAAGCGAGATCTGCATGCAGAGTGATTGCTTCCTACAAGAGCACAAAACATGCACATCTTTGAAAAGCAAGTCAGGTAATGAGCATTTGTTTTGTCTTAAAGGGGCAGTGGTGTAATGCGAGACAGGCTTGAATAAGCTAAGTAGCCAATAGGCAGGGTAGCATAATTTGTCTGATTCTCTGTAATAATGGTATGGGAATAATAATGCATTCTATTTTGTAAAGTGGTTTCTTGCATCAAACACCACAACAACATTTTCAGGCACCTCCTTGTCTGAAGTACAAGTGGATAAATGTCAAGCCCAGCATGTTTTATTCAAAAGCCTCATGGAATGTAGGCCTACATTGAACACCACACATTAGGTGCTACTGTAGGCTGAATGACATAACAGCTATTTCCATGTTAAAATGTTATGGGAGGCATTTTCTCCATTTTTTTTATTTTATCAAGGCTCAGGAGAAAACCCAGATACAGACAGTTTCAAAGTAAAAAACAGTTCATTACAGAAACAGGGGGGCAGGCAAACGACAGGTCAAGGGCAAGGTAGTCAGTAGTCCAGAGCAGAGTCTGAAAGGTACAGAATGGCAGTCAGGCTCAGCGTCAGGGCAGACAGAGGTCAGTAGTCCAGAGTCTGAAAGGTACAGAATGGCAGGCAGGCTCAGCGTCAGGGCAGACAGAGGTCAGTAATCCAGGGTGGTGTGACAAGGTACAGAACGGCAGTAAGGCTCAGGGTCAGGGCAGAATGGTCAAAGACCGGGAGAGCTAAAAAATTGGAACTAGAGAAAGACAGGAGCATGGGGAAAACGCTGGTAGGCTTGACGAAACAAAACTAACTGGAAACAGACAAACAGAACACAGGAATAAGTACACTGGGGATAATGGGGAAGATGGGTGACACCCAAAGGGGGGTGGAGACAAGGACAAAGACAGGTTAAACAAATCAGGGTGTGACAGTACCGCCACCTGGCATCCTACCTGGGCGCACAGCTGGTTGACCCTGGTGCCGGCATTGAAACTCAGCGGGATCAACGCGGGATCAACGCGGGGACCCAGCACCTCTCCTCCAGGCCATAATCCTCTCAGTCAACCAGGTACTGGAATCCCCTGTCCCGCGGTCAAACCTTCAGGAGGCACATCACCGTGTACGCCATTTGGCTGTCGATAAGACGGGGAAGAGGGGTGGGCCTAAAAACAGGAGACAAAGGGCTGTGAGACATATGTTTAATCATAGACAAATATCTGGGCCGAGGGTATGCCAACCTCTTCCTCTTGTTCCAGGAAGAGTGGGGGCTGATAACCCAGGGAACACTTGAACGGCGAGAGCCCAGTGGCGGAGCAGGGGAGGGTATTGCAGGCGTATTCAAACCCACACGTGTTGCTGGCTCCAGGTGGTGGGGTTGGCGGAGACAAGGCAGCGAAGAGTCATCTCCAGGTCTTGTTTGGCTCACTCCGACTGTCCGTTAGACTGAGGTGTGCAGAGGACAGGCTGGCCGATGACCCAATGAGTGTGTAGAACGCCTTCCAGAACCGGGAAGAGAACTGAGGACCCCAGTTGTAGACCATGTCACTGGGAGTCCATGGATCCGGACCATGAGCTGAGTCATAACTTTGGCAGAGGGTAGCTTGGGGAGAGGAATGAAGTTGGCGGCTTTGGAAAACCGGTCCACTACTGTCAGAATGGCGGTGTTTTCATCAGATGGGAGGAGACACGTGACGAAGTCCAGGGATATGTGAGACCAGGGACGGTGAGGGGAAGGCAGTGGTTGAAGGAGAACAGACGGAGCTTGCCGAGGAGTCTTGTTCTGCGCACAGATCGTGCAGGAGGTGACGAATGCTCAGATGTCCGGGACCATGGTAGGCCACCAAAAGCGTTGGACACAAAGACCAGGGACCGACAGGAGCTTGGGTGGCAGGCAAGCATGGAGGAGTGAGCCCACGCCCAAGGGGCAGACAGCATCAGGAACAAACATCTGGTTATCTGCCCCCCCGGCTGGGAACGCTGTGCCTCACAGACCTGCTTCCTTATTTCCCATCTTTGTGCCGTCGCCAGGCACGAGGTGGGACGGATGGTCTCGGTGTACAAGGTTGTAGACGCGGGGCTATAGCGGCTTGACACCGCATCCGGCTTGATATTCTTGATCCCGGTCGTTAGGAGAGGGAGAAGTTAAACTGGGTGAAAAGCAGGGCCCACCTAGCTTGCCTGGAATTGAGGAGCTTGGCGTTGCAGAGATATTCCAGGTTCTTGTGATCCGTCACAATGAACGGATGAACGAATCCACACAATGAACGGATGATCCGCCCCCTCCAACCAGTGTCTCCACTCCTCCAATGCCATCGTCACCACGAGAAGCTCATGGTTCCCCACATAGTAATTCCTCTCCATGGTGTTGAGGCGATGGGAGAAGAAGGCGCCGGGATGTAACTTGAGGTCCAGGGCAGTACTCTGGGATAGGACATGCCTCACTCCGACATCCGAAGCATTGGACTCCACCACGAACTGACGGGACGGGTCAGGATGAACCAATATGGGAGCTGTGGTGAAGCGTTGCTTGAGGTCCCGGAACATCCGGTCCGCAGCTGGGGATCACGTGAACAGAACCTTGGAAGAGGTGAGTGCAGACAGGGGGAAGCCAGGGTGCTGTAACCCCGGATAAAGCGTCAATAAAAGTTGGCAAATCTCAGGAAATGTTGCAGCTGCACTCTGGACATAGGCTGGTGCCAATGATGATGGGTGTGGTATTGTGGGTGACCCGGCCTATAGAGCGCCCGTCCAGCACTCTTAACATCCATGGGAATTGAGAGGGACTGAGTGGGGATGCCCAGCTCGGATGCCAGGGTAGCATCCATAAAACTGTCATCAGCCCCAGAGACGATGAGCACCCGGAGATATTTTGACTGGTTCCCCTACAACAGGATGGCATGGAAAGGGGGGGTGCGAGTAAGTGGAAAGGAAAAGTTATCTATATGGCCCACCAGAGTACTCACCCCTACCGGTGAGCCTGGGTCTTTTAATGGACAGGGGGACACAAAATGACCAGTAGTTCCACAATACAGGCAACTCTTTGTGTGAAGCCAGTGTAGACATTTGGCCCTGGACAGCCTAGCTCTGCCTAGTTGAATCCGCTCGGCAAGAGGAGGAATTCTTGGGCGGGCGAATGGAACTGGATATTCTCTCCTTCCTACGTTCCCGTAGCTGCCCATCGATCCGGATGGTCAAGGCAACGAGCGAGTCGAGATCCGTCGGTAGTTCACGGGCTGCTAGTTCTTCCTTAACTTCCTCTGATAATCCTTGCTAGGAATGTGTTGAACAGCGATTCCGGGTTCTAGGTAATCTCACCTGCCATTGTGCGTAAATCCACCGCATAGTTTGCCACACTGCAGGAGTCTTGCCGAAGCTGGAGTAACTTCCGGACAGCCTCTTTCTGGACAATGGAGAATCAAAAATCTTCTTCACCTCTGCCACAAACTTCTCCAGACTGTTGTTCCCACACTTCGTAGCCCAGGCGAGAGCCCTTCCAGACATCAGTGTGATGAGTTACGCTATCTCCGAGAGGAAGGAGGAGGGCTGCAGCTCGATGATGAGAGAACACTGCGCGAGAAATGCCTGACAGGTTCCTGACTCTCCAGTGAAGCGTTCCCGGGGAGGTAAGCGGGGTTGCCGGGAAACTGGGGTAGCCGGGGAGGTTGTGCTGCTAACAGCCGGGTAACAGTGACTGAGGGACTGGGAGGTTACCGTCATGGTCGGCTGCCTGACAGACAACCCACGGAATTACTCCAGGAATGTGTGGCGGCCAAGGTCTGGAACCGTTCCATAAGACCACAAAGCAACTCCTCGTACCTTCTAATGGTGGCTCCTTGGGAGGAGACGGCGTTGCAGAGATTCAAGTCTGCCAAGCTGTCATCAAGGCAAAGGGTGGCTACTTTGAAGAATCTCAAGTGTAACATATATTTTGATTTGTTTAAAACTTTTCTGGGTACTACATGATTCCGTTAGTTATTTCTTAGGTTTTGACGTCTTCCCTACTATTCTACAATGTAGAAAATAGTAAAAAAAATTAAGAAAAACCCTTGAATGAGTAGGTGTGTCCAATCTTTTGACTGGTTCTGTACAGTATGCCATTTATGGGAAATAAGAGGTACAACTTGCTATATGTGATTATTTATCGTGGCTGTGACATAGTGGCCGTTGTGCGCCATGCTTGATCCTCTGCAACTCTTTTACTGTCCATCAAAGCCCCGGGATCATCTTCAAATGCATATGTGTGTGGAGCTGTGCTATGTCTTTTGGCCTCATTCAACATTTAAAAAACCTCCGCCCGCAGGCATATTAGGCATTGGAAATATCTAAAGGCAAGTCTGTTTGTGACAGCCCTTTCACAGACTTTACTTCACAACCATGTTTTCTTCCCCGTAACTTGGTTACGTTACTGTGTGCTTGTATTTTGTGGAATTGCCCGTTGTTGATATGCTGAGATTAAGCATGAACACACATTGAAAAACTAGTTGGCTTTGGCTATTCAAACAGAACAGAGTTGTATGGCAGTGCCACTTATAGTCCTAGATATACCAAGAGCCTTACAAAACCATTTTAAAGACAGAATAACACAGTACAAAAAGAACAAGGGCTACTTATATGCAGGCAAAGGTGTTTGTGTAAACATGTTGGCCATATCAGAGTCAGAATCAAATTTACACAATTCTGAAAAATGCCTCTCATTTACAAATGTCATATTTACATGTGATTTTACCTCCATCAAATGTTATTATGGCAGCCATATTGAATTTGAGGCTAAGTATAAAGCTAATCTGTGATAGCCCCCTGGCCTAATTGCAAGACTAGGGGATAAAGATACAAAATCCTTTTAGGAACATTGAACCCCCAAAAATTGTATTTCGATGTCTGAGCCCATTTGTTTTCCTTAGAGCTGATTACAATAGCCACAACATCAACAAAAGTGTAACTGTATGTATTTTTGTAAGGTAGGACCATACTGCACTAACTGAGAGCACATTTGTCCTGGAAAGTTGTCTATTGAACAGCTACCAAAAAAAATCATAAATATTCATAGTTGGTTTTTCCACATATTGTATCTGTGTGTTTACAGGTCTATATTTCCAAAATGCTTTAAAATACGCTTACGTTGTTTGTTTCTGTATGCAAGGCAGACAATTGACTACGTGTATTCTAAATTTCAGCATTATCAAAGCTTGCATTATTGGGTTACATGAGCGCATGTTTCCCACCCCTCTCTAGCCAGGCATTAAAGGGGTGTGTCACAATCTATCAATTGAACCCCTTTTGCATCTATCCAGTTCATATATGGAAGACCTTAGAGATATGGAAAAACATGGTTCTGGTTTGTTATACATCGGGTAGGGGTATCAAACATTTTTGTGGGCCTTGCCTCTATCCTATTAGGGAAAGGACAACTGCACCTAGGCCAACCAGCTTCACTCACTAGACCATGTGAAATTATTCAGAATCAGAGTATTTGGCTATTCATGTGTTATAATATTACTGTGGGCTATATGGGTAGGATGTTTTCAGGCCACCTGTAGCACACTGACACCTCAGCTGTAGCTACCCATTACCTCTCCCTCCACCAACTTTCACATCTGTGACCTGTGTCACAGCAAGTCCCCTGAGCTCCTGCCATGTCTGGGAGCTGACAGAGGACATCTTTAGGTGTAGCTTACTTCTACGGCTCTCTGTCAATAGCTTGTCATAGTGTTATTTGGTATCATAGACCATATTTACCATAAGGTTGTGTACCGATGTTTGGCATTAGTATCTTTTATGATTCATATTAAACAAAACTGTATACTTAGCCAAAACAAAATATGCCCGTTTATGATATAATAAAAAATATATATTGTTGCAGATATTGTTAGGGCTAAAGTCTAAAATACATATGATTTTGAAGGGTTCAAAAGGGTTCTTCGGCTGTCCCCATAGGAAAACACGTTTTGGTTCCAGGTACAACACTTTTTGGTTCCAGGTGCAACACTTTTTGGTTCCAGGTACAACACTTTTTGGTTCCAGGTATAACACTTTTTGGTTCAAGGTAGAACTATTTTGGGTTCCATGTAGAACCCTCTGTGTAAAGGGCTCTACATGGCACCTTTTTTTCTAAGAGTGTGGTTGTCTGTGTTGTGAGGATTTCAAAAGTACTCATTCTGAGATAATGTGGTTGACATCGGTGGTGTCAGGCCAGTCACCCACAGCCCTCCTAATGTGCCCAGCCTATGGAACTGTTAACTTGCAAGGAGGACGGAGGGCAGGGAAGCACATTTTGCTTTGACTACAATGTGGTTGTTTACCAGATGGTTCTTGTTTTCCAATGTTTCTCTTTCTTCTCTCTTTTCAGTCTTGACAATGCAGGATAGAGTGGCCACAGATGGCCCCAAACTGAACAAGGCCACACCACACCACTGTGTTCACAGATGAGTTTATATACGGTACGCTTGACCAACTGTCCAAAATGTCCCAAATGTTAAGAAGTTCACCCAAGCCTCTCTGTTCATTGGAGCCTGTCAGACAGCTAAGTTGTTTGTTTCGGGAGAGGAATACAAGATATCACATTACGAATACATGTAACCAGTGTGGTTCTCGTGGGGATGGATATAAAATCCCAGAAACCGCAACAGGACATGACATCTGATAACAAAAGACATGATTAGCTTACATACTGTGAACCGAGAACTCTCACTTGCTGTCATTTCAATATGCAAAGCGTATGCTATCATAAACAACACACAGCAGTTTCCTCAGCATTTCCTCTGCGAGCTGGCAAAGATAATTAGCGAATTCTGTTTTGAATCGAATTATTTAGCCAATGACACAAATACTCAGTGAGGTCATAACCAAAGGGTAACCTTAGAGATTTTTCACCAGTTTTTCCCATTCTCTTTTCCTCCATTAGCTTTGTTTGTTTTTAATTTGTTTGTTTGCTTATTGTGTGGTAGTCCCTTTTCCAGCTGTGGCTTGGGTTCAGATTCTTGTGCCAGCATCCGTGTGCTGCTCCCTGTATATCTGCTCCTCATTTACAGTCCCCATCCCCTTGTAATTTCGTTGCTGCTCATATCTGCAAGCGTTTTGGGGGGGAGGAGTTCTGCTATTTCTCCTAGATTTTATTTTGGGTGCTTTTAGTGGTTGCCCCTGTGGCAGCCATATGTTTGCCTGTCACCCAGTCAGCGCTCGTCCTTTGCCCTTGTGATTTTCCGTAACTGAGCAGAAATAACCCTGTTTTGTCTGCACGACATACCACCGATGCCATATGCTTTTTGGCCATCGAGCATGCATGGAATACTTTCAATTACTTTTTATGTACTTTTGAGGAGTGATGTTCGACTTAGAATGAATAGATTAATGTTCGTATGTCATGTTTAGTGTCTCTCTAAATTAGGATTCAGTCATGGTCTTCCTTTTTTGGGAGATTCACTGAAGAACACACATTAGCCGAAGTCAAATGATATACTGTATAGGCTAACCTTAGCATATATCCTAATTGGATCCTATGTACTTAACACTCCCAGCAACCACACTTGGGTTACGGGATCATCAATCAGAAGATGTGACATGAGCACACATTGGGAGGAGGGGTACGGTGGGGGGTCTCTCACACTGTTTATTTTTCTCAGTCATTGAGAGCCCAAGCAGTCTACAGGACTGGGTAATTGCCTTTCAAGACTGACCTCCAGGCTTAACATTTTATCCTTACGATCATCCCAGTTATCCCAGTCTAAATGGCTGCTGAAGACCACAGCCTGACTGTTGTCTCAATCCAAAACTCAAGATCAAATGTTTCAGGGGCGACAAGACTCACCTTTTCTGTAAAATGGTCAATGTTATGCGTAACATTATTCATTTAATAGCACAGACTCTCATAGACCACTGATCAACGTGATTATCTGGAGAGTTGAGTGTGGCTAGGATGATGTTTCGTTTTAAGGTGATACATGGCAGGTGTTGTTTCCTGAATAAACTATTTGACCTAAATTGTTATCCAAAGAAATTGTGTCAAGGAATCACAACCAAACACGCAGCAGTGTTATGACATAGTAACGTCTCCAAGGGTTTATTACTGCAAAGCAAATTAAAGGAGTTTTGCTTAGCAGTAGAGAGAACATTTGTACATACCGAGTGTGTGGTGGGATTTCCCCAGTTTTACTTTGATCTTGAGGCGATTACAGGTTTTAAAATATTTCATCACTTTTAAGCCAGATGTCAGGAGAAAGAAATTGCCCATATCCTTTGATTCAGCACTTTTCTTCTCTCCATCTTTTATGTCCTCAAACAAATTGAAGTGCTAACTGTTTTGTGTGTCTGACATGTTTCACTGAGCAGTTTGTCACATTGCAAAATACGTCATAGCTGACTGAACCGAAACATTTAAGCTACAAGACGAGGGAGTAAGTCCCACAGCCAGCATCGCTACAGATAGGTACAATACAGACATGTCATTTTCACATGTCTACTTCCTGAAAGAGGGTTAAAAGACAGGGTGCATAATAGGTTGATGATATTCCATCTAAACGGTCTTGATGCAGAAGTTTATACAAACATAAATAATTATATAATCATACTTCTATTTTTGACATCGAGAGGAACGGCCTGGTGACGGCAGTGCATTGTTTATTGGCATACATATTTGGTCAAATGGGAAGAAAGTCGTACCGCTTCGGGCAGACTGGGTCATGGGAACCCATTATGTCCCATTATGTCTGGAGTAAACCAAACACTGCATTCCACAGTAAGAACCTCATGCCAACGGTCAAGCATGGTAATGGTAGTGTGATGGTTTGGGGATGCTTTGCTGCCTCAGGATTCTGCTTTGGATCAGAGCATTCTACAGGAGAATGTCAGGCCATCCATCTGTGAGCTGAAGCTAAAGCACAGCTTGGTCATGCGGCAAGACAATGATCCAAGACACTCAATCAAGTCTACATGAAAATGGCTAAAAAGCAACAAATTTGAAGTTTCGGAATGGCCTAGTCAAAGTCCAGACCTAATCCCAATTCCGATGTTGTGGCAGGATTCTCCTTTAAAACCCACACATGTCGCTGAGTTAAAGCAGTTCTGCTTGGAAGAGTGGGCCAGAATTCCTCCACAGCAACTTCAGAGACTGATCAACAACTACACAAAGCGTTTGGTTGCAGTCATTTCAGCTGAAGGTGGCACAACCAGTTATTGATATATAATATAATAATATATGCCATTTAGCAGACGCTTTTATCCAAAGCGACTTACAGTCATGTGTGCATACATTCTACGTATGAGTGTAATTTGTAAACTCAGGTTCCCTTTATCTAATATTAGGTTTTGGTTGAAGATCTGATAACATTCAGTATCAAAAATATGCAAAAGTAGAGAAAATCATTAAAGGGGGCAAATACTTTTTCACGCCACTGTCTGTGGACAGTGGCTTCACTCCAGCTCATGTAGTGTTCCTCTTTACGTCACTTTTACGAAAGTTTTTCCGACATGACCGGTCAAATTCGGATCAAATATAAAATGGGACTTTTAGTTGGAAGGATGAAACCAGTTTGAATGTTTAACAGCAACAGACTTCTACAATCTTCCCTTTAAACATCAACACAAATGAAAACAATAAAACAAGTTACTGTCACAAATAATATCCAGCTGAATGATTTACTGAGAAAAGTGCCAACCACTTTTTTCCAACACATTTGGGCTCGAACGTACTATAAATGATGTGATCAGAAAGCGTACCATTTGGCCCTGGTCCAAACCATCTGGGAATCTTTGGTAAGAGGCACTAGAAGTAGAACCCAGACAGAGAGTAGAACAGTACCAGGTCCCAGACTGTACCTGGCACTGTAGGTGGGCCTAAGGCCTAGGGGGGTGGGCCACACCAGCTAAGCCACCTGGCCTCCACCTGGCTCAAAGACAGACCCCTCTCAAGTGCATTGCCGCTCATCTCACACTTTGATGCAAACAGATTCACATACACGCACACACACAACCATACTGATTCACTAATTTTTCACGTTGTCATAGAAAACACATATAGAAACATACACTACACAGCAAGCACACATAGAAACCAATGATCAAAGCAATGAGAAATGGACTTTCATGTGTTCTTGTTTATCCATCTCAATGTAAAACGCACCAGCATGACTTAATGATTGTTCAAGATTTTTATTGTGAGTGAGTCATGTACTGTCTCCAGCTGTATTGATCCAACATGAATCACAACAGTTGTCTGAAGGACAAGTCCCTGTGTTTTTCTAAATGCCTGTGCATGCATTTATAGAGAAACTTTATAGGAACCATAATGATGCATGACGCTCAAATAACCCATATTACAACAAAAAAAAAGCCACTAAAAAATTTGGAATGAATAATGGCTGTAATAAAGCAAAAGTCATGCCATATCGTTCAATTACTCACTACAGTCAAGCATAGAGATCATTGAACGGTCCCTCTCTGATTACAGGCTACAGCATAACAGTAAAGCTGTACAGTAGATCATGTCACAGCATATGGTGGAGTCTGACTGACCCAACATTGTCCCACTTCAGTGTATGTATCGACTGGTCTTCCTCTGGATTTATGTCCAGATGTACAATTGACCTTCTACGTACCTATAAACCTTTTAGATCTGTAATCTATTCCCCTCTGGTTGGATAAGGCCATCTTTGATCACAAGCTGGCGGAGAGTGGATGGGAGGGGATCTGATTTAGGAGTGTTGAGGAGATCTATACTGTATCTATACTGTTATTCTTTTGGGGGGATGTAGTAAAATAGGTTAATAAAGAATGCATGCGACTTAAAGTACAAGTGCATCCGGTGTGGGTCTTCTACAGACTCCCAATATCTATAGTAAGAATGAATCTCTCCGTACACTGTAAGAGAACTGACCACTCTCCCTCTCACTGGACTAAGGCTTAAAGTCCTCATAGCTCAGCTTAACATTTTTCCAACTGCTGTGGGGGACAGAAACATGACTGCACAAAATGTTAATACATTGTTTACTTTGCATTAGCCACGGTCTGGTGGTGGAGTCGTGCCCTGATTTTGACTGTTTGTATGGCTCACTTCCCACCTACAGCACCACCGAATGACCAACTGGCAGGGCTGCCTGCAGAAGTGTCCTGTCTTATCCTGAAAACATTACTCGCATCTAATCAGCCCGACCTGTTCGATCCAGGCTCCACCCATGCAGATACATTGACGTTACAGTGAAACCCTGCTGGTTTACAAACCTGGATCTTTTCCTCTTTGATAGATAGTGAGGTGACAGTTAAATAGTCTAATCAATAACAACATGGACAACGGAGAGAGACCTCTCCTCTCATGATCTTCCCCGGATGATTTCTGACAAATTAGCTTTCTGAATAGGGCAACACTCTGTGTTAAAATTGGATAAACTGAGTTTTGAGGGCTTTGTTTTTTTTCTCCTTTTCTTTATTTTGTCCATCTCCACGTGCTTTCAGGAATGGGATTTGGGTTCCATCTTTCCAGCTAGAGTGAGAAATTGCAGCCAACATTTTTTCTAAAAATGAAGATAAAGTATAGGTTTTGGCCTTTGAAAGGCTGTGTTTTATGGATTTGAGGTTGGATTCTAAAATACTGAATTAACCACTTCAGTGACTGATGAGAGATGCATTATAGAACCTATGTCGATTCGTTTATAGAAGCCAGTTTGGCTAAAAACTGTTAATGCATGTTTAAGTGTGTGTGTGTGTGTGTGTGGCTGGAATGGCACAGTGAGTTTGAGCAAGGCCTTTCTTTCACGCCGCCGCCACTTCTCGAACTTCAGTCCCTATGAATTCATAGGATTATTTCTTCTTGTTTTATTAAGAGGAGATTGCGAAATAATGTCTATCTATAAACGTAATTTATATGACAAGCAATCCTGCCAAAGGCGCTGTGGTACGTACGAATTCTGTTTTATGCATTGCGAGGAATGGTTCACATCATTTCATTTCATTTCGATTTATCAAAGGCCGTGTAAATCTAACTGTTTTAGGTCACTCCTAAAGTAGTCCACTTTTCATACCTGGCAAAATGGAACGAGGTGCATTAGAAGTTTAGTGTATTTTGTCTTTACACGTCTCAGTGAATACATAGGGTGAGGTGGTTCGGGGATAAATGTCCTCAGTTGATTCCCCAGCTTGACAGACATTCAGATAGAGGTGACCAAGACATCCGCATGGGAGGTATGCCCTGAGTCGTATGGCTAATCCTGTCACATTCAGAATATACATACCAAGGTGGCATTTACATGGCTCTGAAACACAATACTACTTCCAATACCCTTGGGCCCAGTTCAGCTGAGATCCCCTTCATTCAAATGCCACACACACAAGTGCACAGGCACACGCACGCACACTCTTAGCGCAACACACTTAGCTCAGGAAGTTTACTGAAGCATAAACAAGTGCTGCTTTAATAACAGTCATCATGGATCACCAACTAAGTTACAAAGTTGTAATGTTCAAAGAAATATTTTAGACAAAGTAATATGAAGACGCAACACACAAACATGCATGCACTCATTAGCAAAGATGAATATTGTAACAAATTAGATTTCAATCTTTTTATTATAGTCCCAAAATAAAGATAATATATAAGTACCAGTTAAAAGTTTGGACACACCTACTCATTCCAGGGTTTTTCTTTATTTGTACTAATTTCTACATTGAAGAATCATTGTGAAGACATGAAAACTATGAAATAACACATATGGAATCATGTAGTAACCCAAAAAGTGTTAAACAAATAAAACATTCTCTCAACCAGCTTCATGAGATAGTCACCTGTAATGCATTTAATGCGTTTGAGCCAATCAGTTGTGTTGTGACAAGGTAGCGCTGGTATACAGAAAATAGCCCTATTTGGTAAAATACCAAGTCATTATTATGGCAAGAACAGCTCAAATAAGCAAAGAGAAACAACAGTCCATCATAACTTTAAGACATGAAGGTCAGTCAATTACAAGAACTTTGAAAGTTTCTTCAAGTGCAGTCGCAAAAACCATCAAGTGCTATGATGAAATGGGCTCTCATGAGGACCGCCACAGGAAAGGAAGACCCAGAGTTACCTCTGCTGCAGAGGAAAAGTTAGAGTTAACTGCACCTCAGATTTCAACCGAAATAAATGCTTGACAGAGTAATAAACACATCTCAACATCAACTGTTCAGAGGAGACTGCATGAATCAGGCCTTCATGGTCAAATTGCTGCAAAGAAACCACTGCTGAAGGACATCAATGAGAAGAAGAGACTTGCTTGGACCAACAAACACGAGCAATGGACATTAGATCGGTGGAAATCTGTCCTTTGGTCTGATGAGTCCAAATTTGAGATTTTTGGTTTAAACCGTTGTTTCTTTGTGAGACACAGAGTAGGTGAATGGATGATCACTGCATGTGTGGTTTCCCCCGTGAAGCATGGAAGAGGAGGTGTGGGGATGGTTTGCTGGTGACACTGTCAGTGATTTATTTAGAATTCAAGGCACACTTAATCAGCATGTGTCGCACCCTGACCTGAGATATCTCTATTTTCTTTATATTTTGGTTAGGTCAGGGTGTGACTAGGGTGGGTACTCTAGTTTTTTTGTATTGTTTATTTCTTTTTGTATGTCTAGGGTTTTTGTAGCCATTTTCCCTTTGGTGTTTGTGGGATCTTGTCTATGTGCCTGTCAGCACTCGTTTGTATAGCTTCACGCTTCGTTTAGTTATTTTGTTAGTTTGTTCAGTGTTCATTCTTTAAATAAATAAGAATGTACGCATACCACGCTGCGCATTGGTCCGATCCTTATAACGAACATGACAGAAGATCCCACCAAAAATGGACCAAGCAGCATGTTCAGGAGGAATGGACCTGGGAGGAGATTCTGGGTGGAGCAGGACTCTGGACGCAGGCTGGGTAGTATTGCCGTCCTAAGGAGTAGATAGAGGCAGCGAAAGTGGAATGGCGATATTGCGAGGAGTTGTACCAACGAGACAAGCACGAGAGGCAGCCCCATACATTTTTGGGCAGGGGAACACGGGGAGATTGGCTGAGTCAGGTTGGAGACCTGAGCCAACTCCTCGTGCTTACCCTGGGGAGCGTGTGACTGGTCAGACACCGTGTTACGGTGATGCTCACGGTGTCTCTAGTTCGCATTCATAGCCCGGTGTGCTCTATTCCAGCTCCTCGCATTTGCCGGGCTAGAATGGGCATCCAGGCAGCACTCCTGGTCTCCAGTACACCTCCTTGGACCAGGATATCCTGTGCTGGCTCTGCGTACTGTGTCTCCGGTGCGTATGCACAGCCCAGTGCATCCTGTGCCAGCGCCCCGCACTTGCCGGGCTCAAGTGAGCATCCAGCCAGAACGCATTGTGGCAGCTCTACGCTCCAGATCTCCAGTGCGCCTCCACAATCCAGTACGTCCTGTGTCTCCTCTCCGCACTAACCCTGAGGTGCGTGTCTTCAGCCTGGTGCCACCTGTACCGGTCGCACGCACCAGAACTCCAGTGCACCTCCAGAGTCCAGTACGTCCTGTGTCTCCTCTCCGCACTCGCACTGAGGTGCGTGTCTTCAGTCCGGTACCACCAGTGCCGGCACCACGCATCAGGTCTCCAGTGCACCTCCACAGTCCAGCGCTTCTGGCGTGCTATACTCGTTTGTATAGCTTCACGTTTAGTTTTGTAATTTTGTTAGTTTGTTCAGTGTTCATTCTTTAAATAAATAAGAATATACGTATACCACGCTGCGCCTTGGTCCGATCCTTATAACGAATGTGACAGCATGGCTACCACATCATTCTACAGCGATACGCCGTCCCATCTGCTTTGCGCTTAGTGAGACTCTTGTTTGTTTTTCAACAGGACAATGACCCAACACACCTCCAGCCTGTGTAAGGGCTATTTGACCAATAAGGAGAGTGATGGAGTGCTGCATCAGATGACCTGACTTCCACAATCACCTGACCTCAACCCAATTGAGATGGTCTGGGATGAGTTACACCGCAGAGTGAAGGAACAGCAGCCAACAAGTGCTCAGCATATGTGGGAACTCCTTCAAGACTGTTGGAAAAACATTCCAGGTGAAGCTGGTTGAGCGAATGCCAAAAGTGTGCAAAGCTGTCATCAAGGCAAAATGTGGCTAATTTGAAGAATCTAAAATATATTTAGATTTGTTTAACACTTTTTGGTTACTACATGATTCCATATGTGTTATTTCATAGTTTTGATGTATTCACTATTAATCAACAATATAGAAAATAGTTCAAATAAAAAATAACATGAATGAGTAGGTGTGTCCAAACTTTTGACTGGTACTGTATAATCCTAACTAAAGTCCCAATGGCCAACATAAATAAGGATGTCCAAAATCCAAGAAGAGTCCTAGATCCAAAAGTAAATCTCAACGCAAAGATATGCTAAATTAAAAAATAAATCTGTATCCAAAAAGGTGATTGCATGCCCTCTTAAAAGGAGGAGCTACCGAAATGGCAATGGCAGACATATTTTTAAATTAAGTTTGTTTAACCTTGCAAGTAAATGTTTAACCTTGCAAGGATTTTATCATTTAAACCAACAGCACCTTCCGAAAGTATTCAGACCCCTTGCCTTTTTCCACATTTTGTTAGGTTACAGGCTTATTCTAAAACATATTGTGGCAGTTACACAGATCAGACATGGACAGAGTAGGATTAGCTCGGTTTCAAGGGTCTATATTTTAATAATAAATCAAAAGAAAATGATAGGTCTCCCGCATGAGACCCTCTCCGGGATATCGTCTTCTGGGCTCCGGGTCTTGCTGTATCCTGTCGGGCACAAAAACTGAACTCACTCCTTTTCGCTCAGGCAGGACCAGTATCTGGTCCCAGTTCTTCCAGTCCTGCTCGATGACCTTCCGCAGCATTTGTTTGAGCGTTTTATTGAACCACTCGACGAGCCCATCCATCTGCGGGTGAAAGACAGAGGTCCGGATCTGCTTGATCTGCAGGAGAGCACACAAATCTTTTATTAGGCGGGACATAAACTCAGTACTTTGGTCTGTCAGGATCTCGTTCGGGATGCCCACCTGGCTAAAGAGGTGGAACAGCTCCCAGGCGATTCCTTTGGAAACCGCTGCCCATAGGGGAATGGCCTCGGGATACCGGGTGATATAATCTATTATCACCAGGATGTACCGGTAGGGTTCCGGCGCCCCCTCCGACTCTGGTTGCTTCCAGGCCGCACAGGCGATGGGTCGTCCTCGCTCTCTTCTTCGGCCGGCTCGTTTCTCGTCTTTAGCTCGTGCCCCCATAGGGCCGTGAACAGAGGACAATCCCATCCCACTAGGAGAGGTACCGGCAACTGTGGTACTGCACCCACCCTCATCTGGCAGCTCCCTTGTGGCGTCATGATGTTGGGCCATACGGTTTGATACCGCTTTGTGTCACCGTGAACACAGGATAGGACATCTCCCTACCACGTTCGGTCTCCTGGTTCAGCAGGCTCGTGGTTACTAGCGTAACCATACTTCCGGAGTCTAATAGAGCTTCTGTGTGATGTCTGTCAACCTTCAGCGGGAATAGGGGGGCAGTTGATTTGTGGTGCCCCCAACAGGAGGTGACATAGTTCACGACTTGACCCTTCTCACCTCCAGGGGCTTGCTGATGGCATCGACTCCTCTCGAGCCGGGAAATTCCAGGCAATGTGCCCCCGGGCGCCACACTCAAAACACCTCCTTTGGTCTCCATCTACCTGGGGTTGTCGGTAGTGGGTCGGCCCTACCTCAGCCATCTCTCCGCGGGTTTCCGGTCACTTGGCCCTGCCGACTGTCGGTTCGGGGTACACAGTGGTGGGGCTGTCCTTCCGTCCCCTCGAACGGGTCGCCGACTCGGCCCGGCTCCCACTCAGCGCGGAATGAGTGTTCTGATGCATCTCCACTGCTTACAGGAGGCCCTCCAAGGTCTGGGGCGTACATAGACTCGCTACCCTCTTCATGTCGTGGGGTAGCGCCCGTAAGAAGCAATCCAGGACCACTTTGTCGAGGTTGGAGAGGGTGGATACGTCGTTTAGGAGCCATGCCCTGATGTCGCACATTAGGTCGCTCATCTGGGCTTGGGGGGATGCGTAGGCTACGAACCTCCAGTCGTGGAACAGTTGAGCCCGATGAGCCAGGCTGTACCCGTAGCCGAGTATTTTCCGTTTGAGTCCGTCGTAGTTAGCCTTCTGTTCGTCATTCAGGTCCCAATACGCCTTTGGGGCATTGCCAGAGAGGATCAGGGCCAGCAAACTTGCCCACTTCGGCTTTGGCCATCCTTCCCGTAGTGCTGTCCATTCAAATGTACAGAGGTATGTTTCGATGTCATCGTCTTCCGTTAGCTTGATTAAAAACTGGTTGGGATGTGGTTCAGGAGACTCTCCTCATTGTAGCTTCCTGATTTCCTCAACGAGGCGGACATTTTGTAGTCGCTGTTCCTCCAGTGTTCATTGCCGAACCGACTGTTGTTCTTGTTGGGCTATCAACTCGTCCATACTGATGCTGCGTAAACGTCAACCCTGATCTGACCATGTTATCAGAATGCCTGTATTCTCCACCACATGTGAAACCAGGGGGTTTGGTCAAAACGTTTACACAGATCAGACACAGACAGAGTAGGATTAGCTCAGTTTCAAGGGTGTATATTTTAATTATAAATCAAAAGAAAATGATAGATCTCCCCCCATGAGCCCCTCTCTGGGATACCGACCTCTGGACTCCAGGTCTTGCTGTATCCTGTCGGGCACAAAAACTGAACTTCCTCCTTTTCGTTCAGGCACCGCCTCCAACTCTACAGAAGTCACCTTTCTTCCCCCAGTCCCCTCCTTGTGTGCTGCCATTCTGGCAGCTTTATGGGACTCATACAGCTGGTGAGCAATCAGCCATTGTTTACTCACCAAACACAATCAGCCCGAATTAGTCCAGGCCGAGAGCCCGTCAAGACCTGGTACGTCCAGCAGAGGGAGCTGACCTGCTGTACGCCACAGTATTAAATAGTTTTTTTACCCCCATACACACAGTACCCCATAATGACAAAGCAAAAACTGTTTTTTAGAAATGTTTGCTCATTTAATAAAAAATGAAAAACCGAAATATCACATTTACATAGGTATTCAGACCCTTTACTCAGTATTTGCACCTTTGACAGCAATTACAGCCTTGAGTCTTCTTGGGTATGACACTACAAGCTTGGCACACCTGTATTTGGGGAGTATCTCCCATTCTTCTCTGCAGATCCTCTCAAGCTCTGTCAGGTTGGATGGGGAGCGTTGCTGCACAGCTATTTTCAGATCTCGCCAGAGATGTTTGGTCGAGTTCAAGTGCAGGCTCTGGCTGGGCCAGTTAAAGATATTCAGAGACTTTTAATTTTTTAACAAGGCAAGTCAGTTAAGAACAAACTCTTATTTTCAATGACAGCCTAGGAACAGTGGGTTAACTGCCTTGTTCAGGGGCAGAACGACAGATTTGTACCTTGTCAGCTCGGGGATTCAATCTTGCAACCTTTCGGTTACTAGTCTAAAGCTCTAACCACTAGGCTACCCTGCCGACTTGTCCCGAAGCCACTCCTGCGTTGTCTTGGCTGTGTGCTTAGTGTCGTTGTCCTGTTGGAAGTTGAACCTTCGCCGCAGTCTGAGGTCCTGAGCGCTCTGAAGCAGGTTTTTATCAAGGATCTCTCTGTACTTCATCAAGGATCTCTCTGCTCCGTTCATCTTTGTCTCGATCCTGTCTAGTCTCCCAGTTCCTGCCACTGAAAAACATCCCCACAGCATGCTGCCACCACCATGCTTCACTGTAGGATGGCGCCAGGTTTCCTCCAGACTTGACGCTTGACATTCAGGCCAAAGTGTTTAATCTTGGTTTCATCAAAACAGAGAATTGTTGTTTCTCGTGGTCTGAGAGTCTTTAGGTGCCTTTTGGCAAACTCAAAGTGGGCTGTCATGTGCCTTTTGCTGAGGAATGGCTTCTGTCTGGCCACTCTACCATAAAGGCCTGATTGGTGGTGTGCTGCAGAAATGGTTGTCCTTCTGGAAGGTTCCTCCATCTCCACAGAGAAACTCTAGAGCTCTGTCAAAGTGACCATCGGGTTCTTGGTCACCTCCCTGACCAGGGCCCTTCTCCCCCGATTGCTCAGTTTAGGCTGGCGGCCAACTTTAGGAAGAGTCTTGGTGGTTCCAAACTTATTCCATTTAAGAATGATGGAGACCACTGTGTTCTTTGGCACCTTCAATGCTGCAGACATTTTTTGGTACCCTTATCCATATCGGTGCCTCGACACACTCCTGTATCGGAGCTCTACGGACAATTCGTTTGACCACATGGCTTAGTTTTTGCTCTGACATTCACTGTCAACTGTGGGACCGTGTGTGCCTTTGAAAATCATGTCCAATCAATTGAATTTACCACAGGTGTACTCCAATCAAGTTGTAGAAAAAAAGGATGATCAATGGAAACAGGGTGCACCTGAGTTCAATTTCGAGTCTCATAGCAAAGGGCCTGAATACTTATGTAAATAAGGTATTTCTGATTTTTTTTTATTTTAATACATTTGCTAAAAAATAGAAAAACCTGTTTTCGCTTTGTCATTGTGTGAAATTGTGTGTAGATAGCTGAGGATTTAAAACAAATATTATCAAATTAGAATAAGGACGTAACGTAATAAAACATTTAAAAAGTCAAGGGGTCTGAATACTTTCCGAAGGCACTATATGCATGAATGTGCCTATAACCTCACACATTGCAATCGTGAAAAATTGTGCCGATTAAATGTGAGTACCAGTTTTCTTGTGTGACAAACATTCTCCCTTTTTGCTTATCTAAGACAAAATGATTTTGTACAGTAATTAAACCTCAATGGTTGTTGGGTAAGCCAGCATGTGCACAACTCAATTAGTATCATAATGTTGAATGGCAAAAGACACACACGGAAACAAGGGTGAGAGAGTTTAAACATGGAATCCACAGTAACACCGCCATTGTCTACCCTACGGCTGTTATTGTTTTTGTTTTTATGACAAAGCAGTGGTGAGGAGCGTCAGGACGTGCTGTGCAACCTGGTAAACAAAAAGCAGTAGATACAGTGTTCTTCTGTTCCATCACTGGTTCAATAATGTCAGAAGGAAAAAAATTGTTTTGGTTGTTTGCGGTAACTTCTTTGTTGTTGTAATATTGCAAACGGACATGGCAGTTTCACCATAAAGGATTTCATGTAGACAAAGAGATGCGTCAGGAGAATGGAGGAGAGAGAGAGAAAGGGTAGAGGGAGAAATGAAGAGTGTTGGTGTGTGGGTTTGAATGGGGTATAGCGGGATGAGGAGCCAGTCTGAGGGAGGATTGTCATGAGGCTGAGCACCCTATTGACAGGCTTGGGTCTGAGTCCCAGCGGGCCGTGGGGGTGCCCGCTGTGGCCTCCTGCTGGTGGGCCTTTCACTGCTCTGAATACACCCCTGCCTCTCTGTTCCCTCTCCTATGGCCTCTAACACACACACACACACACACACACACACACACACACACACACACACACACACACACACACACACACACACACACACACACACACACACACACACACACACACACACACACACACACTGAAAGCTGCTTGGCAGAAATCTGCTTATTTCACACTCCTCTTTCTTCAAAAGAGGCAGAATCCTAGCTCAGAGCACCATCTAGGACAATACTGACAATATGGCTTTCTTCTGCCAGGAGAAAAGGTAGGAAAATGTCACTCATATTAGCTCTAGTTGGCCCTCAGATTGTGTGGCCTGTTCAGACCAAATCTGAATAGGCCACTATGTTGCAGGAGGAAATCATTTCTATGTCTGAGTGGAAATGAGTTGGCTGTTGCACTGTGCTCTCTCTCTCTATCACACTGTTTTGACAGAGAATGTGCACGGGTGAGGAGATTTCATCTATCTTTCCCGAGCTAAAAGCTATAACAGTGGAAGGACTACAGAGGAGAGCGTGGTGAGGTGAGGTGACAAGAGCAGTCTTGAAGGGACACCATTAGACCAACCGGTATGAATAGGGTTTTAATAATGACAAACCCACACATGAACAATAATAACTGAACAATGTGATGAAGATCCTATCACTACTGTTGTAAGAGTGTATAAGAACCCCTTCAAAAAAAATACCCTATAGTCCATGATGGGATTTCAAAAGCAAATGTTTAACTTTCATTCATGCGCAATGCAATGTGAAAACGAGAGGACCCGTCCCATTGAGGTCACCACAGATAAGAGAAGACATTAAGCCAGGCACTGTCATTACCAGGGCCACCAGTGTTAACTATAGTTAGCCATTCAAGAAGAGTTTTTTTTTTTGAAGAGGAAGTTGGCAGGCACATGGTTATGCGAGCAGCTCCAATTACCCATCCCACAATGGACGTTTATGACCCAGTTTTTTTTTTGTTGAGCACCTTTTTTTATTTGTGAATGGAGAAGCATTACCTCATTGGGTGCCGGGGGCCCCGCAGAATGACAGAGTGTGTTTGTTGCTGTCACACGGCGCCCTGGCGGCCTGAGATACCAGCTCAATAGGTTAGATGAGACAAAGACGTGGAGGCGTCAGGTGACAGGTGGCAGCAGGGCATAAGGATGCTAAGGTCTGGAAAAACACAAACCCATGGTCAGCATTATTCCATTCTTACTATCTTTAGTAGACTCTATACTTTATTTAAAAAAATACTTTGACCTGCCCTTTTAACAGTCAGGTACTTTGCTCAATCACACAACAGAAGCATTTGGGACAAGTAGCTCTCTCCGAGTATAACTCAACCTGTCACTGCATGGCTCCTTGTTCTCCAGGCAGTTCAGTGACCTAATTTAGTCCTTGCTGTTCATTTTAAAACTCAATCATCTGAATGGTTCTCTCCGTTAAAACGATCACGTTCTGTTCAAATGCATGAAACAACAAATGGCTGTTATCCTTCACGAGTACAGCTTTAGCGAGACTTTGCTTGAACACTTCATGCCTTTTGTTGCATCACACCAGACGTATGGTCCTCGGCCTCCGTAGATGTACTCAGAGATGA